>NW_027490308.1:300000-381147 GCF_050948175.1 Xylocopa sonorina
TGTAAGTGCGAATCTCCCTTGCTAGGAAATAGCGTTTTCAGATGCCTACGTATCGTAGCAGTAGAGTTCTAATGCTTCTTAAAACGCCATATCGCATCTCACTTCTACGTTTCATGATACGATATAATATTCATTGCAAAATGTCATGTATACCTCGTATTCACTTCAAAAGGATGTAAGTGCGACACTTCCTTGCCAGGAAATATTGTTTGCAGATATCTACGTATCGTAGCAATGGAGATCTAATGCTTCTCAAAACGCGATATCGCATCTCATTTCTATGTTTCGTGACAAGATATAATATTCATTGCGACGTGTCATGTATACCTCATATTCACTTCAAAGGAATGTAAATGCGACACTCCCATGCTAGGTAATAGCGTTTGCAGATGTCTACGAATCGTAGCAATAGAGTTCTAGTGCTTCTTAAAACGCGATATCGCATCTTACTTCTATGTCTCATGATAAGACATAATATTCATTGCGACGTGTCATGTATACCTCGTATTCACTTCAAAGGAATGTAAATGCGACACTTCCATGCTAGGAAATAGCGTTTGCAGATGTCTACGTATCGTAGCAATAGAGTTCTAATTCTTCTTAAAACGCCATATCGCATCTCACTTCTACGTTTCATGATACGATATAATATTCATTGCGAAGTGTCATGTATATCTCGTATTCACTTCAAAGGAATGTAAATGCGAAACTTCAATGCTAGGAAATAGCATTTGCAGATGTCAACGTATCATAGCTATAGAGTTCTAATGCTTCTTAAAACGAGATGTCGCATTTCATTTCTATGTTTTGTAATAAGATATAATATTCATTGTGTAATGTTATGTATACCTCGTATTCACTTCAATGGAATGTAAGTGCGACATTTCCTTGCCAGGAAATAGAGTTTGCAGATATCTACGTATATTAGCAATAGAGTTCTAATGCTTCTCAAACCGCGATATACAACTTCATTTCTACGTTTCATGATAAGATATAATATTCTTTGCGAAGTGTCATGTATACCTCGTACTCACATCACAAGAATTTAAATGCGACACTTCCATGCTAGGAAATAGCGTTTGCAGATGTCTACGTATCGTAGCAATAGAGTTCTAATTCACCTCAAAACGCGATATCGTAACTCATTCCTATGTTTCATAATAACATATAATATTCATTGCGAAGTGTCATGTATATCTCGTATTCACTTGAAAGGAATGTAAATGCGACACTTCCATGCTAGGAAATAGCGTTTGCATATGTCTACGTATCGTAGCAATAGAGTTCTAATGCTACTTAAAACGAGATGTCGCATTTCATTTCTATGATTCGTGATAAGATATAATATTCATTGTGGAGTGTTATGTATACCTCGTATTCACTTCAAAAGAATGTAAATGCGACACTTCCATGCTAGGAAATAACACATGCAGATGTCTGCGCATCGTAGCGGTAGAGTTCTAGTGCTCCTTAAATCGCGATATATTATTTCACTTCTATGTTTCGAGATGAGATATAATATTCATTGCGAAGTGTTATGTGTACCTCGTATTATCTTCAAAAGAATGAAAATGCGGCACTTCCATGCTAGGAAATAGCGTTTGCAGATGTCTACGTATCGTAGCAATATAGTTCTAATGCTTCTTAAAATGGGAAGTCGTATTTCATTTCTATGTTTCGTAATAAGATATAATATTCATTGTGGAATGTTATGTATACCTCGATTTCACTTCACAAGAATGTAAATGCGACACTTCCATGCTAGGAAAAAGCGTTTGCAGATGTCTACGTATCGTAGCAATAGAGTTCTAATGCTTCTTAAACGCCATATCGCATCTCACTTCTACATTTCATGATACGATATAATATTCATTGCAAAGTGTCATGTATACCTCGTATTCACTTCAAAAGGATGTAAGTGCGACACTTCCTTGCCAGGAAATATTGTTTGCAGATATCTACGTATCGTAGCAATGGAGATCTAATGCTTCTCAAAACGCGATATCGCATCTCATTTCTATGTTTCGTGACAGGATATAATATTCATTGCGACGTGTCATGTATACCTCATATTCACTTCAAAGGAATGTAAATGCGACACTCCCATGCTAGGTAATAGCGATTGCAGATGTCTACGAATCGTAGCAATAGAGTTCTAGTGCTTCTTAAAACGCGATATCGCATCTTACTTCTATGTTTCATGATAAGATATAATATTCATTGCGACGTGTCATGTATACCTCGTATTCACTTCAAACGAATGTAAATGCGACACTTCCATGCTAGGAAATAGCGTTTGCAGATGTCTACGTATCGTAGCAATAGAGTTCTAATTCTTCTTAAAACGCCATATCGCATCTCACTTCTACGTTTCATGATACGATATAATATTCATTGCGAAGTGTCATGTATATCTCGTATTCACTTCAAAGGAATGTAAATGCGAAACTTCAATGCTAGGAAATAGCATTTGCAGATGTCAACGTATCATAGCTATAGAGTTCTAATGCTTCTTAAAACGAGATGTCGCATTTCATTTCTATGTTTTGTAATAAGATATAATATTCATTGTGTAATGTTATGTATACATCGTATTCACTTCAATGGAATGTAAGTGCGACATTTCCTTGCCAGGAAATAGAGTTTGCAGATATCTACGTATATTAGCAATAGAGTTCTAATGCTTCTCAAACCGCGATATACCACTTCATTTCTACGTTTCATGATAAGATATAATATTCTTTGCGAAGTGTCATGTATACCTCGTACTCACATCACAAGAATTTAAATGCGACACTTCCATGCTAGGAAATAGCGTTTGCAGATGTCTACGTATCGTAGCAATAGAGTTCTAATTCACCTCAAAACGCGATATCGTAACTCATTCCTATGTTTCATAATAACATATAATATTCATTGCGAAGTGTCATGTATATCTCGTATTCACTTGAAAGGAATGTAAATGCGACACTTCCATGCTAGGAAATAGCGTTTGCATATGTCTACGTATCGTAGCAATAGAGTTCTAATGCTACTTAAAACGAGATGTCGCATTTCATTTCTATGATTCGTGATAAGATATAATATTCATTGTGGAGTGTTATGTATACCTCGTATTCACTTCAAAAGAATGTAAATGCGACACTTCCATGCTAGGAAATAACACATGCAGATGTCTGCGCATCGTAGCAGTAGAGTTCTAGTGCTCCTTAAATCGCGATATATTATTTCACTTCTATGTTTCGAGATGAGATATAATATTCATTGCGAAGTGTTATGTGTACCTCGTATTATCTTCAAAAGAATGAAAATGCGGCACTTCCATGCTAGGAAATAGCGTTTGCAGATGTCTACGTATCGTAGCAATATAGTTCTAATGCTTCTTAAAATGGGAAGTCGTATTTCATTTCTATGTTTCGTAATAAGATATAATATTCATTGTGGAATGTTATGTATACCTCGATTTCACTTCACAAGAATGTAAATGCGACACTTCCATGCTAGGAAAAAGCGTTTGCAGATGTCTACGTATCGTAGCAATAGAGTTCTAATGCTTCTTAAACGCCATATCGCATCTCACTTCTACGTTTCATGATACGATATAATATTCATTGCAAAGTGTCATGTATACCTCGTATTCACTTCAAAAGGATGTAAGTGCGACACTTCCTTGCCAGGAAATATTGTTTGCAGATATCTACGTATCGTAGCAATGGAGATCTAATGCTTCTCAAAACGCGATATCGCATCTCATTTCTATGTTTCGTGACAGGATATAATATTCATTGCGACGTGTCATGTATACCTCATATTCACTTCAAAGGAATGTAAATGCGACACTTCCATGCTAGGAAATAGCGTTTGCAGATGTCTACGTATCGTAGCAATAGAGTTCTAATTCTTCTTAAAACGCCATATCGCATCTCACTTCTACGTTTCATGATACGATATAATATTCATTGCGAAGTGTCATGTATATCTCGTATTCACTTCAAAGGAATGTAAATGCGAAACTTCAATGCTAGGAAATAGCATTTGCAGATGTCAACGTATCATAGCTATAGAGTTCTAATGCTTCTTAAAACGAGATGTCGCATTTCATTTCTATGTTTTGTAATAAGATATAATATTCATTGTGTAATGTTATGTATACCTCGTATTCACTTCAATGGAATGTAAGTGCGACATTTCCTTGCCAGGAAATAGAGTTTGCAGATATCTACGTATATTAGCAATAGAGTTCTAATGCTTCTCAAACCGCGATATACCACTTCATTTCTACGTTTCATGATAAGATATAATATTCTTTGCGAAGTGTCACGTATACCTCGTACTCACATCACAAGAATTTAAATGCGACACTTCCATGCTAGGAAATAGCGTTTGCAGATGTCTACGTATCGTAGCAATAGAGTTCTAATTCACCTCAAAACGCGATATCGTAACTCATTCCTATGTTTCATGATAACATATAATATTCATTGCGAAGTGTCATGTATATCTCGTATTCACTTGAAAAGAATGTAAATGCGACACTTCCATGCTAGGAAATAGCGTTTGCATATGTCTACGTATCGTAGCAATAGAGTTCTAATGCTACTTAAAACGAGATGTCGCATTTCATTTCTATGATTCGTGATAAGATATAATATTCATTGTGGAGTGTTATGTATACCTCGTATTCACTTCAAAAGAATGTAAATGCGACACTTCCATGCTAGGAAATAACACATGCAGATGTCTACGCATCGTAGCAGTAGAGTTCTAGTGCTCCTTAAATCGCGATATATTATCTCACTTCTATGTTTCGAGATAAGATATAATATTCATTGCGAAGTGTTATGTGTACCTCGTGTTATCTTCAAAAGAATGTAAATGCGGCACTTCCATGCTAGGAAATAGCGTTTGCAGATGTCTACGTATCGTAGCAATATAGTTCTAATGCTTCTTAAAATGGGAAGTCGTATTTCATTTCTATGTTTCGTAATAAGATATAATATACATTGTGGAATGTTATGTATACCTCGTATTCACTTCAAAAGAATGTAAGTGCGACACTTCCTTGCTAGGGAATAACATTTGCAGATGTCTACGTATCGTAGCAGTAGAGTTCTAATGCTTCTTAAAACGAGATGTCGCATTTCATTTCTATGTTTCGTGATAAGGTATAATATTCATTGCGAAGTGTCATGTATACCTCGATTTCACTTCACAAGAATGTAAATGCGACACTTCCTTGCTAGGAAATAGCATTTGCAGATGTCGACGTATCGTAGCAATAGAGTTCTAATGCTTCTTAAAACGAGATGTCGTATTTCATTTCTATGTTTCGTAATAAGGTATAATATTCATTGTGTAATGTTATGTATACCTCGTATTCACTTCAATGGAATGTAAGTGCGATATTTCCATGCTAGGAAATGGCGTTTGCAGATGTCTACGTATCGTAGCAATAGAGTTCTAATGCTTCTTAAAACGAGATGTCGTATTTCATTTCTATGTTTCGTAATAAGATATAATATTCATTGTGTAATGTTATGTGTACCTCGTATTCACTTCAATGGAATGTAAGTGCGACACTTCCATGCTAGGAAATAGCGTTTGCAGATGTCTACGTATCGTAGCAATACAGTTCCAATGCTTCTTAAAACGAGATGTAGCATCTCACTGCTATGTTTCATGATAAGATATAGTATTCATTGCGAAGTTTCATGTATACCTCGTATTCACTTCAAAAGAATGTAAATGCGACACTTCCTTGCAAAGAAATAGCGTTTGCAGATGTCTACGTATCGTAGCAATAGATATCTAATGCTCCTTAAAACGCGATATCGCATCTCATTTCTATGTTTCATGGTAAGATATAATATGATTTGCGAAGTGTCATGTATTCTTCGTCTACACTTCAAATGAATGTAAATGCAAAACTTCCTAGCAAGGTAATAGCGTTTGCAGATGTCTACGTATCGTAGCAATAGATTTAGAAAGCTTCTTAAAACGCGATATCGCATCTCATTTCTATGTTTCATGGTAAGATATAACATGATTTGCGAAGTGTCATGTATTCCTCGTCTACACTTCAAATGAATGTGAATGCGATACTTCCTCGCTAGGAAATAGCGTTTGCAGATGTCTACGTATCGTAGCAATAGCTTTCTAATGCTTCTTAAAACGCGATATCGCATCTCATTTCTATGTTTCATGGTAAGATATAATATGATTTGCGAAGAGCTATGTATTCCTCGTCTACACTTCAAATGAATGTAAATGCGACACTTCCTTGCTAGGATATAGCGTCTGCAGATGTCTACGTATCGTAGCAATAGCTTTCAAATGCTTCTTAAAACGCGATATCGCATCTCATTTCTATGTTTCATGGTAAGATATAATATGATTTACGAAGAGCTATGTATTCCTCGTCTACACTTCAAATGAATGTAAATGCAACACTTCCTTGCAAGGAAATAGCGTCTGCAGATGTCTAGGTATCGTAGCGATAGAGTTCTAATGCTTCTTAAAACGCGATATCGCATCTCATTTCTATGTTTCATGGTAAGATAAAATATGATTTGCGAAGAGTTATGTATTCCTCGTCTACACTTCAAATGAATGTAAATGTGACACTTCCTTGCAAGGAAATAGAGTTTACAGATGTCTACGTATCGAAGCAATAGAGTTCAAATGCTTCTTAAAACGAGATATTGCATCTCATATCTATGTTTCATGATAAGATATAATATGATTTGCGAAGTGTTATGTATTCCTCGACTACACTTCAAATGAATGTGAATGCGACACTTCCTCGCTAGGAAATAGCGTTTGCAGATGTCCACGTATCGTAGCAATAGATTTCTAATGCTTCTTAAAACGCGATATCGCATCTCATTTCTATGTTTCATGGCAAGATATAATATGATTTGCGAAGTGTTATGTATTCCTCCTCTACACTTCAAATGAATGTAAATGCGACCCTTCCTTGCAAGGAAATAGCGTTTGCAGTTGTCTACCTATCGTAGCAATAGTGTTCTAATGCTTCTTAAAACGAGATATCGCATCCCATTTCTATGTTTCATGGTAAGATATAATATGATTTGCGAAGTGTTATGTATTCCTCGTCTACACTTCAAATGAATGTAAATGCGACACTTCCTTGCAAGGAAATAGCGTTTGCAGATGTCTACGTATCGTAGCAATAGGGTTCTAATGCTTCTTATAACGCGATATCGCATCTCATTTGTACGTTTCATGACAAGGTATAGTATTCATTGCGATGTATTATATATACCTATTATTCACTTCGAAAGAATGTAAATGCGACACTTCCTTGCAAGGAAATAGCGTTTGCAGATGTCTACTTATCGTAGGGATGGAGTTCTAATGCTTCTTAAAACGTGATATCGCATCTCATATCTATGTTTCAAGACAAGATATAATATTCATTGCGAAGTGTTATGCATTCCTCGTCTACGATTCAAATGAATGTAAATGCGACACTTCCTAGCAAGGAAATAGCGTTTGCAGATGTCTACGTATCGTAGCAATAGATTTAGAATGCCTCTTAAAACGCGATATCGCACCTCATTTCTATGTTTCATGGTAAGATACAACATGATTTGCGAAGTGTCATGTATTCCTCGTCTACACTTCAAATGAATGTGAATGAGATACTTCCTCGCTAGGAAATAGCGTTTGCAGATGTCTACGTATCGTAGCAATAGCTTTCTAATGCTTCTTAAAACGCGATATCGCATCTCATTTCTATGTTTCATGGTAAGATATAATATGATTTGTTAAGTGTTATGTATTTCTCGTCTACACTTCAAATGAATGTAAATGCGACACTTCCTTGCAAGGAAATAGCGTTTGCAGATGTCTACGTATCGAAGCAATAGAGTTCAAATGCTTCTTAAAACGAGATATTGCATCTCATATCTGTGTTTCATGATAAGATATAATATTCATTGCGAAGTGTTATGCATTCCTCGTCTACGATTCAAATGAAAGTAAATGCGACACTTCCTTGCAAGGAAATAACGATTGCAGATGTCTACGTACCGTAGCAATAGCTTTCTAATGCTTCTTAAAACGCGATATCGCACCTCATTTCTATGTTTCATGATAAGATATAATATGATTTGCGAAGTGTTATGTATTCCTCGTCTACACTTCAAATGAATGTAAATGCGACACTTCCTTGCTAGGAAATAGCGTCTGCAGATGTCTAGGTATCGTAGCGATAGAGTTCTAATGCTTCTTAAAACGCGATATCGCATCTCATTTCTATGTTTCATGGTAAGATATAATATGATTTGCGAAGTGTTATGTATTCCTCGTCTACACTTCAAATGAATGAAAATGCGACACTTCCTTGCAAGGAAATAGCGTTTGCAGATGTCTACGTATCGTAGCAATAGAGTTCATATGATTCTTAAAACGCGATATCGGATCTCATTTCTATGTTTCATGGTAAGATATAACATGATTTGCGAAATGTTATGTATTTCTCGTCTACACTTCAAATGAATGTGAATGCGATACTTCCTCGCTAGGAAATAGCGTTTGCAGATGTCTACGTATCGTAGCAGTAGCTTTCTAATGCTTCTTAAAACGAGATATTGCATCTCATTTCTATGTTTCATGGTAAGATATAATATGATTTGCGAAGTGTTATGTATTCCTCGTCTACACTTCAAATGAATGTAAATGCGACACCTCCTTGCAAGGAAATAGCGTTTGCAGTTGTCTACCTATCGCAGCAATAGAGTTCTAATGTTTCTTAAAACGCGATATCGCAGCTCGTATCTATGTTTCATGGTAAGATATAATATGATTTGCGAAGTGTTATGTATATCTCGTATTCACTTCAAAGGAATGTAAATGCGAAACTTCAATGCTAGGAAATAGCATTTGCAGATGTCAACGTATCATAGCTATAGAGTTCTAATGCTTCTTAAAACGAGATGTCGCATTTCATTTCTATGTTTTGTAATAAGATATAATATTCATTGTGTAATGTTATGTATACCTCGTATTCACTTCAATGGAATGTAAGTGCGACATTTCCTTGCCAGGAAATAGGGTTTGCAGATATCTACGTATATTAGCAATAGAGTTCTAATGCTTCTCAAACCGCGATATACCACTTCATTTCTACGTTTCATGATAAGATATAATATTCTTTGCGAAGTGTCACGTATACCTCGTACTCACATCACAAGAATTTAAATGCGACACTTCCATGCTAGGAAATAGCGTTTGCAGATGTCTACGTATCGTAGCAATAGAGTTCTAATTCACCTCAAAACGCGATATCGTAACTCATTCCTATGTTTCATGATAACATATAATATTCATTGCGAAGTGTCATGTATATCTCGTATTCACTTGAAAAGAATGTAAATGCGACACTTCCATGCTAGGAAATAGCGTTTGCATATGTCTACGTATCGTAGCAATAGAGTTCTAATGCTACTTAAAACGAGATGTCGCATTTCATTTCTATGATTCGTGATAAGATATAATATTCATTGTGGAGTGTTATGTATACCTCGTATTCACTTCAAAAGAATGTAAATGCGACACTTCCATGCTAGGAAATAACACATGCAGATGTCTACGCATCGTAGCAGTAGAGTTCTAGTGCTCCTTAAATCGCGATATATTATTTCACTTCTATGTTTCGAGATGAGATATAATATTCATTGCGAAGTGTTATGTGTACCTCGTATTATCTTCAAAAGAATGAAAATGGGGCACTTCCATGCTAGGAAATAGCGTTTGCAGATGTCTACGTATCGTAGCAATATAGTTCTAATGCTTCTTAAAATGGGAAGTCGTATTTCATTTCTATGTTTCGTAATAAGATATAATATTCATTGTGGAATGTTGTGTATACCTCGATTTCACTTCACAAGAATGTAAATGCGACACTTCCATGCTAGGAAAAAGCGTTTGCAGATGTCTACGTATCGTAGCAATAGAGTTCTAATGCTTCTTAAAACGCCATATCGCATCTCACTTCTACGTTTCATGATACGATATAATATTCATTGCAAAGTGTCATGTATACCTCGTATTCACTTCAAAAGGATGTAAGTGCGACACTTCCTTGCCAGGAAATATTGTTTGCAGATATCTACGTATCGTAGCAATGGAGATCTAATGCTTCTCAAAACGCGATATCGCATCTCATTTCTATGTTTCGTGACAAGATATAATATTCATTGCGACGTGTCATGTATACCTCATATTCACTTCAAAGGAATGTAAATGCGACACTCCCATGCTAGGTAATAGCGTTTGCAGATGTCTACGAATCGTAGCAATAGAGTTCTAGTGCTTCTTAAAACGCGATATCGCATCTTACTTCTATGTCTCATGATAAGACATAATATTCATTGCGACGTGTCATGTATACCTCGTATTCACTTCAAACGAATGTAAATGCGACACTTCCATGCTAGGAAATAGCGTTTGCAGATGTCTACGTATCGTAGCAATAGAGTTCTAATTCTTCTTAAAACGCCATATCGCATCTCACTTCTACGTTTCATGATACGATATAATATTCATTGCGAAGTGTCATGTATATCTCGTATTCACTTCAAAGGAATGTAAATGCGAAACTTCAATGCTAGGAAATAGCATTTGCAGATGTCAACGTATCATAGCTATAGAGTTCTAATGCTTCTTAAAACGAGATGTCGCATTTCATTTCTATGTTTTGTAATAAGATATAATATTCATTGTGTAATGTTATGTATACCTCGTATTCACTTCAATGGAATGTAAGTGCGACATTTCCTTGCCAGGAAATAGAGTTTGCAGATATCTACGTATATTAGCAATAGAGTTCTAATGCTTCTCAAACCGCGATATACCACTTCATTTCTACGTTTCATGATAAGATATAATATTCTTTGCGAAGTGTCATGTATACCTCGTACTCACATCACAAGAATTTAAATGCGACACTTCCATGCTAGGAAATAGCGTTTGCAGATGTCTACGTATCGTAGCAATAGAGTTCTAATTCACCTCAAAACGCGATATCGTAACTCATTCCTATGTTTCATAATAACATATAATATTCATTGCGAAGTGTCATGTATATCTCGTATTCACTTGAAAGGAATGTAAATGCGACACTTCCATGCTAGGAAATAGCGTTTGCATATGTCTACGTATCGTAGCAATAGAGTTCTAATGCTACTTAAAACGAGATGTCGCATTTCATTTCTATGATTCGTGATAAGATATAATATTCATTGTGGAGTGTCATGTATACCTCGTATTCACTTCAAAAGAATGTAAATGCGACACTTCCATGCTAGGAAATAACACATGCAGATGTCTGCGCATCGTAGCAGTAGAGTTCTAGTGCTCCTTAAATCGCGATATATTATTTCACTTCTATGTTTCGAGATGAGATATAATATTCATTGCGAAGTGTTATGTGTACCTCGTATTATCTTCAAAAGAATGAAAATGCGGCACTTCCATGCTAGGAAATAGCGTTTGCAGATGTCTACGTATCGCAGCAATATAGTTCTAATTCACCTCAAAACGCGATATCGTAACTCATTCCTATGTTTCATAATAACATATAATATTCATTGCGAAGTGTCATGTATATCTCGTATTCACTTGAAAGGAATGTAAATGCGACACTTCCATGCTAGGAAATAGCGTTTGCATATGTCTACGTATCGTAGCAATGGAGTTCTAATGCTACTTAAAACGAGATGTCGCATTTCATTTCTATGATTCGTGATAAGATATAATATTCATTGTGGAGTGTTATGTATACCTCGTATTCACTTCAAAAGAATGTAAATGCGACACTTCCATGCTAGGAAATAACACATGCAGATGTCTGCGCATCGTAGCAGTAGAGTTCTAGTGCTCCTTAAATCGCGATATATTATTTCACTTCTATGTTTCGAGATGAGATATAATATTCATTGCGAAGTGTTATGTGTACCTCGTATTATCTTCAAAAGAATGAAAATGCGGCACTTCCATGCTAGGAAATAGCGTTTGCAGATGTCTACGTATCGTAGCAATATAGTTCTAATGCTTCTTAAAATGGGAAGTCGTATTTCATTTCTATGTTTCGTAATAAGATATAATATTCATTGTGGAATGTTATGTATACCTCGATTTCACTTCACAAGAATGTAAATGCGACACTTCCATGCTAGGAAAAAGCGTTTGCAGATGTCTACGTATCGTAGCAATAGAGTTCTAATGCTTCTTAAACGCCATATCGCATCTCACTTCTACGTTTCATGATACGATATAATATTCATTGCAAAGTGTCATGTATACCTCGTATTCACTTCAAAAGGATGTAAGTGCGACACTTCCTTGCCAGGAAATATTGTTTGCAGATATCTACGTATCGTAGCAATGGAGATCTAATGCTTCTCAAAACGCGATATCGCATCTCATTTCTATGTTTCGTGACAGGATATAATATTCATTGCGACGTGTCATGTATACCTCATATTCACTTCAAAGGAATGTAAATGCGACACTCCCATGCTAGGTAATAGCGATTGCAGATGTCTACGAATCGTAGCAATAGAGTTCTAGTGCTTCTTAAAACGCGATATCGCATCTTACTTCTATGTTTCATGATAAGATATAATATTCATTGCGACGTGTCATGTATACCTCGTATTCACTTCAAACGAATGTAAATGCGACACTTCCATGCTAGGAAATAGCGTTTGCAGATGTCTACGTATCGTAGCAATAGAGTTCTAATTCTTCTTAAAACGCCATATCGCATCTCACTTCTACGGTTCATGATACGATATAATATTCATTGCGAAGTGTCATGTATATCTCGTATTCACTTCAAAGGAATGTAAATGCGAAACTTCAATGCTAGGAAATAGCATTTGCAGATGTCAACGTATCATAGCTATAGAGTTCTAATGCTTCTTAAAACGAGATGTCGCATTTCATTTCTATGTTTTGTAATAAGATATAATATTCATTGTGTAATGTTATGTATACCTCGTATTCACTTCAATGGAATGTAAGTGCGACATTTCCTTGCCAGGAAATAGAGTTTGCAGATATCTACGTATATTAGCAATAGAGTTCTAATGCTTCTCAAACCGCGATATACCACTTCATTTCTACGTTTCATGATAAGATATAATATTCTTTGCGAAGTGTCATGTATACCTCGTACTCACATCACAAGAATTTAAATGCGACACTTTCATGCTAGGAAATAGCGTTTGCAGATGTCTACGTATCGTAGCAATAGAGTTCTAATTCACCTCAAAACGCGATATCGTAACTCATTCCTATGTTTCATAATAACATATAATATTCATTGCGAAGTGTCATGTATATCTCGTATTCACTTGAAAGGAATGTAAATGCGACACTTCCATGCTAGGAAATAGCGTTTGCATATGTCTACGTATCGTAGCAATAGAGTTCTAATGCTACTTAAAACGAGATGTCGCATTTCATTTCTATGATTCGTGATAAGATATAATATTCATTGTGGAGTGTTATGTATACCTCGTATTCACTTCAAAAGAATGTAAATGCGACACTTCCATGCTAGGAAATAACACATGCAGATGTCTGCGCATCGTAGCAGTAGAGTTCTAGTGCTCCTTAGATCGCGATATATTATTTCACTTCTATGTTTCGAGATGAGATATAATATTCATTGCGAAGTGTTATGTGTACCTCGTATTATCTTCAAAAGAATGAAAATGCGGCACTTCCATGCTAGGAAATAGCGTTTGCAGATGTCTACGTATCGCAGCAATATAGTTCTAATTCACCTCAAAACGCGATATCGTAACTCATTCCTATGTTTCATAATAACATATAATATTCATTGCGAAGTGTCATGTATATCTCGTATTCACTTGAAAGGAATGTAAATGCGACACTTCCATGCTAGGAAATAGCGTTTGCATATGTCTACGTATCGTAGCAATAGAGTTCTAATGCTACTTAAAACGAGATGTCGCATTTCATTTCTATGATTCGTGATAAGATATAATATTCATTGTGGAGTGTTATGTATACCTCGTATTCACTTCAAAAGAATGTAAATGCGACACTTCCATGCTAGGAAATAACACATGCAGATGTCTGCGCATCGTAGCAGTAGAGTTCTAGTGCTCCTTAAATCGCGATATATTATTTCACTTCTATGTTTCGAGATGAGATATAATATTCATTGCGAAGTGTTATGTGTACCTCGTATTATCTTCAAAAGAATGAAAATGCGGCACTTCCATGCTAGGAAATAGCGTTTGCAGATGTCTACGTATCGTAGCAATATAGTTCTAATGCTTCTTAAAATGGGAAGTCGTATTTCATTTCTATGTTTCGTAATAAGATATAATATTCATTGTGGAATGTTATGTATACCTCGATTTCACTTCACAAGAATGTAAATGCGACACTTCCATGCTAGGAAAAAGCGTTTGCAGATGTCTACGTATCGTAGCAATAGAGTTCTAATGCTTCTTAAACGCCATATCGCATCTCACTTCTACGTTTCATGATACGATATAATATTCATTGCAAAGTGTCATGTATACCTCGTATTCACTTCAAAAGGATGTAAGTGCGACACTTCCTTGCCAGGAAATATTGTTTGCAGATATCTACGTATCGTAGCAATGGAGATCTAATGCTTCTCAAAACGCGATATCGCATCTCATTTCTATGTTTCGTGACAGGATATAATATTCATTGCGACGTGTCATGTATACCTCGTATTCACTTCAAACGAATGTAAATGCGACACTTCCATGCTAGGAAATAGCGTTTGCAGATGTCTACGTATCGTAGCAATAGAGTTCTAATTCTTCTTAAAACGCCATATCGCATCTCACTTCTACGTTTCATGATACGATATAATATTCATTGCGAAGTGTCATGTATATCTCGTATTCACTTCAAAGGAATGTAAATGCGAAACTTCAATGCTAGGAAATAGCATTTGCAGATGTCAACGTATCATAGCTATAGAGTTCTAATGCTTCTTAAAACGAGATGTCGCATTTCATTTCTATGTTTTGTAATAAGATATAATATTCATTGTGTAATGTTATGTATACCTCGTATTCACTTCAATGGAATGTAAGTGCGACATTTCCTTGCCAGGAAATAGAGTTTGCAGATATCTACGTATATTAGCAATAGAGTTCTAATGCTTCTCAAACCGCGATATACCACTTCATTTCTACGTTTCATGATAAGATATAATATTCTTTGCGAAGTGTCACGTATACCTCGTACTCACATCACAAGAATTTAAATGCGACACTTCCATGCTAGGAAATAGCGTTTGCAGATGTCTACGTATCGTAGCAATAGAGTTCTAATTCACCTCAAAACGCGATATCGTAACTCATTCCTATGTTTCATGATAACATATAATATTCATTGCGAAGTGTCATGTATATCTCGCATTCACTTGAAAAGAATGTAAATGCGACACTTCCATGCTAGGAAATAGCGTTTGCATATGTCTACGTATCGTAGCAATAGAGTTCTAATGCTACTTAAAACGAGATGTCGCATTTCATTTCTATGATTCGTGATAAGATATAATATTCATTGTGGAGTGTTATGTATACCTCGTATTCACTTCAAAAGAATGTAAATGCGACACTTCCATGCTAGGAAATAACACATGCAGATGTCTACGCATCGTAGCAGTAGAGTTCTAGTGCTCCTTAAATCGCGATATATTATCTCACTTCTATGTTTCGAGATAAGATATAATATTCATTGCGAAGTGTTATGTGTACCTCGTGTTATCTTCAAAAGAATGTAAATGCGGCACTTCCATGCTAGGAAATAGCGTTTGCAGATGTCTACGTATCGTAGCAATATAGTTCTAATGCTTCTTAAAATGGGAAGTCGTATTTCATTTCTATGTTTCGTAATAAGATATAATATACATTGTGGAATGTTATGTATACCTCGTATTCACTTCAAAAGAATGTAAGTGCGACACTTCCTTGCTAGGGAATAACATTTGCAGATGTCTACGTATCGTAGCAGTAGAGTTCTAATGCTTCTTAAAACGAGATGTCGCATTTCATTTCTATGTTTCGTGATAAGGTATAATATTCATTGCGAAGTGTCATGTATACCTCGATTTCACTTCACAAGAATGTAAATGCGACACTTCCTTGCTAGGAAATAGCATTTGCAGATGTCGACGTATCGTAGCAATAGAGTTCTAATGCTTCTTAAAACGAGATGTCGTATTTCATTTCTATGTTTCGTAATAAGGTATAATATTCATTGTGTAATGTTATGTATACCTCGTATTCACTTCAATGGAATGTAAGTGCGATATTTCCATGCTAGGAAATGGCGTTTGCAGATGTCTACGTATCGTAGCAATAGAGTTCTAATGCTTCTTAAAACGAGATGTCGTATTTCATTTCTATGTTTCGTAATAAGATATAATATTCATTGTGTAATGTTATGTGTACCTCGTATTCACTTCAATGGAATGTAAGTGCGACACTTCCATGCTAGGAAATAGCGTTTGCAGATGTCTACGTATCGTAGCAATACAGTTCCAATGCTTCTTAAAACGAGATGTAGCACCTCACTGCTATGTTTCATGATAAGATATAGTATTCATTGCGAAGTTTCATGTATACCTCGTATTCACTTCAAAAGAATGTAAATGCGACACTTCCTTGCAAAGAAATAGCGTTTGCAGATGTCTACGTATCGTAGCAATAGATATCTAATGCTCCTTAAAACGCGATATCGCATCTCATTTATATGTTTCATGGTAAGATATAATATGATTTGCGAAGTGTCATGTATTCTTCGTCTACACTTCAAATGAATGTAAATGCAACACTTCCTAGCAAGGTAATAGCGTTTGCAGATGTCTACGTATCGTAGCAATAGATTTAGAAAGCTTCTTAAAGCGCGATATCGCATCTCATTTCTATGTTTCATGGTAAGATATAACATGATTTGCGAAGTGTCATGTATTCCTCGTCTACACTTCAAATGAATGTGAATGCGATACTTCCTCGCTAGGAAATAGCGTTTGCAGATGTCTACGTATCGTAGCAATAGCTTTCTAATGCTTCTTAAAACGCGATATCGCATCTCATTTCTATGTTTCATGGTAAGATATAATATGATTTGCGAAGAGCTATGTATTCCTCGTCTACACTTCAAATGAATGTAAATGCGACACTTCCTTGCTAGGATATAGCGTCTGCAGATGTCTACGTATCGTAGCAATAGCTTTCAAATGCTTCTTAAAACGCGATATCGCATCTCATTTCTATGTTTCATGGTAAGATATAATATGATTTACGAAGAGCTATGTATTCCTCGTCTACACTTCAAATGAATGTAAATGCAACACTTCCTTGCAAGGAAATAGCGTCTGCAGATGTCTAGGTATCGTAGCGATAGAGTTCTAATGCTTCTTAAAACGCGATATCGCATCTCATTTCTATGTTTCATGGTAAGATAAAATATGATTTGCGAAGAGTTATGTATTCCTCGTCTACACTTCAAATGAATGTAAATGCGACACTTCCTTGCAAGGAAATAGAGTTTACAGATGTCTACGTATCGAAGCAATAGAGTTCAAATGCTTCTTAAAACGAGATATTGCATCTCATATCTATGTTCCATGATAAGATATAATATGATTTGCGAAGTGTTATGTATTCCTCGTCTACACTTCAAATGAATGTGAATGCGACACTTCCTCGCTAGGAAATAGCGTTTGCAGATGTCCACGTATCGTAGCAATAGATTTCTAATGCTTCTTAAAACGCGATATCGCATCTCATTTCTATGTTTCATGGCAAGATATAATATGATTTGCGAAGTGTTATGTATTCCTCCTCTACACTTCAAATGAATGTAAATGCGACCCTTCCTTGCAAGGAAATAGCGTTTGCAGTTGTCTACCTATCGTAGCAATAGTGTTCTAATGCTTCTTAAAACGAGATATCGCATCCCATTTCTATGTTTCATGGTAAGATATAATATGATTTGCGAAGTGTTATGTATTCCTCGTCTACACTTCAAATGAATGTAAATGCGACACTTCCTTGCAAGGAAATAGCGTTTGCAGATGTCTACGTATCGTAGCAATAGGGTTCTAATGCTTCTTATAACGCGATATCGCATCTCATTTGTACGTTTCATGACAAGGTATAGTATTCATTGCGATGTATTATATATACCTATTATTCACTTCGAAAGAATGTAAATGCGACACTTCCTTGCAAGGAAATAGCGTTTGCAGATGTCTACTTATCGTAGGGATGGAGTTCTAATGCTTCTTAAAACGTGATATCGCATCTCATATCTATGTTTCAAGACAAGATATAATATTCATTGCGAAGTGTTATGCATTCCTCGTCTACGATTCAAATGAATGTAAATGCGACACTTCCTAGCAAGGAAATAGCGTTTGCAGATGTCTACGTATCGTAGCAATAGATTTAGAATGCCTCTTAAAACGCGATATCGCATCTCATTTCTATGTTTCATGGTAAGATACAACATGATTTGCGAAGTGTCATGTATTCCTCGTCTACACTTCAAATGAATGTGAATGAGATACTTCCTCGCTAGGAAATAGCGTTTGCAGATGTCTACGTATCGTAGCAATAGCTTTCTAATGCTTCTTAAAACGCGATATCGCATCTCATTTCTATGTTTCATGGTAAGATATAATATGATTTGTTAAGTGTTATGTATTTCTCGTCTACACTTCAAATGAATGTAAATGCGACACTTCCTTGCAAGGAAATAGCGTTTGCAGATGTCTACGTATCGAAGCAATAGAGTTCAAATGCTTCTTAAAACGAGATATTGCATCTCATATCTATGTTTCATGATAAGATATAATATGATTTGCGAAGTGTTGTGTATTCCTCGTCTACACTTCAAATGAATGTGAATGCGACACTTCCTCGCTAGGAAATAGCGTTTGCAGATGTCCACGTATCGTAGCAATAGATTTCTAATGCTTCTTAAAACGCGATATCGCATCTCATTTCTATGTTTCATGGCAAGATATAATATGATTTGCGAAGTGTTATGTATTCCTCCTCTACACTTCAAATGAATGTAAATGCGACCCTTCCTTGCAAGGAAATAGCGTTTGCAGTTGTCTACCTATCGTAGCAATAGTGTTCTAATGCTTCTTAAAACGAGATATCGCATCCCATTTCTATGTTTCATGGTAAGATATAATATGATTTGCGAAGTGTTATGTATTCCTCGTCTACACTTCAAATGAATGTAAATGCGACACTTCCTTGCAAGGAAATAGCGTTTGCAGATGTCTACGTATCGTAGCAATAGGGTTCTAATGCTTCTTATAACGCGATATCGCATCTCATTTGTACGTTTCATGACAAGGTATAGTATTCATTGCGATGTATTATATATACCTATTATTCACTTCGAAAGAATGTAAATGCGACACTTCCTTGCAAGGAAATAGCGTTTGCAGATGTCTAGTTATCGTAGGGATGGAGTTCTAATGCTTCTTAAAACGTGATATCGCATCTCATATCTATGTTTCAAGACAAGATATAATATTCATTGCGAAGTGTTATGCATTCCTCGTCTACGATTCAAATGAATGTAAATGCGACACTTCCTAGCAAGGAAATAGCGTTTGCAGATGTCTACGTATCGTAGCAATAGATTTAGAATGCCTCTTAAAACGCGATATCGCATCTCATTTCTATGTTTCATGGTAAGATACAACATGATTTGCGAAGTGTCATGTATTCCTCGTCTACACTTCAAATGAATGTGAATGAGATACTTCCTCGCTAGGAAATAGCGTTTGAAGATGTCTACGTATCGTAGCAATAGCTTTCTAATGCTTCTTAAAACGCGATATCGCATCTCATTTCTATGTTTCATGGTAAGATATAATATGATTTGTTAAGTGTTATGTATTTCTCGTCTACACTTCAAATGAATGTAAATGCGACACTTCCTTGCAAGGAAATAGCGTTTGCAGATGTCTACGTATCGAAGCAATAGAGTTCAAATGCTTCTTAAAACGAGATATTGCATCTCATATCTGTGTTTCATGATAAGATATAATATTCATTGCGAAGTGTTATGCATTCCTCGTCTACGATTCAAATGAAAGTAAATGCGACGCTTCCTTGCAAGGAAATAACGATTGCAGATGTCTACGTATCGTAGCAATAGCTTTCTAATGCTTCTTAAAACGCGATATCGCATCTCATTTCTATGTTTCATGATAAGATATAATATGATTTGCGAAGTGTTATGTATTCCTCGTCTACACTTCAAATGAATGTAAATGCGACACTTCCTTGCTAGGAAATAGCGTCTGCAGATGTCTAGGTATCGTAGCGATAGAGTTCTAATGCTTCTTAAAACGCGATATCGCATCTCATTTCTATGTTTCATGGTAAGATATAATATGATTTGCGAAGTGTTATGTATTCCTCGTCTACACTTCAAATGAATGAAAATGCGACACTTCCTTGCAAGGAAATAGCGTTTGCAGATGTCTACGTATCGTAGCAATAGAGTTCATATGATTCTTAAAACGCGATATCGGATCTCATTTCTATGTTTCATGGTAAGATATAACATGATTTGCGAAATGTTATGTATTTCTCGTCTACACTTCAAATGAATGTGAATGCGATACTTCCTCGCTAGGAAAGAGCGTTTGCAGATGTCTACGTATCGTAGCAGTAGCTTTCTAATGCTTCTTAAAACGAGATATTGCATCTCATTTCTATGTTTCATGGTAAGATATAATATGATTTGCGAAGTGTTATGTATTCCTCGTCTACACTTCAAATGAATGTAAATGCGACACCTCCTTGCAAGGAAATAGCGTTTGCAGTTGTCTACCTATCGCAGCAATAGAGTTCTAATTCACCTCAAAACGCGATATCGTAACTCATTCCTATGTTTCATGATAACATATAATATTCATTGCGAAGTGTCATGTATATCTCGTATTCACTTGAAAAGAATGTAAATGCGACACTTCCATGCTAGGAAATAGCGTTTGCATATGTCTACGTATCGTAGCAATAGAGTTCTAATGCTACTTAAAACGAGATGTCGCATTTCACTTCTATGATTCGTGATAAGATATAATATTTATTGTGGAGTGTTATGTATACCTCGTATTCACTTCAAAAGAATGTAAATGCGACACTTCCATGCTAGGAAATAACACATGCAGATGTCTACGCATCGTAGCAGTAGAGTTCTAGTGCTCCTTAAATCGCGATATATTATCTCACTTCTATGTTTCGAGATAAGATATAATATTCATTGCGAAGTGTTATGTGTACCTCGTGTTATCTTCAAAAGAATGTAAATGCGGCACTTCCATGCTAGGAAATAGCGTTTGCAGATGTCTACGTATCGTAGCAATATAGTTCTAATGCTTCTTAAAATGGGAAGTCGTATTTCATTTCTATGTTTCGTAATAAGATATAATATACATTGTGGAATGTTATGTATACCTCGTATTCACTTCAAAAGAATGTAAGTGCGACACTTCCTTGCTAGGGAATAACATTTGCAGATGTCTACGTATCGTAGCAGTAGAGTTCTAATGCTTCTTAAAACGAGATGTCGCATTTCATTTCTATGTCTCGTGATAAGGTATAATATTCATTGCGAAGTGTCATGTATACCTCGATTTCACTTCACAAGAATGTAAATGCGACACTTCCTTGCTAGGAAATAGCATTTGCAGATGTCGACGTATCGTAGCAATAGAGTTCTAATGCTTCTTAAAACGAGATGTCGTATTTCATTTCTATGTTTCGTAATAAGGTATAATATTCATTGTGTAATGTTATGTATACCTCGTATTCACTTCAATGGAATGTAAGTGCGATATTTCCATGCTAGGAAATGGCGTTTGCAGATGTCTACGTATCGTAGCAATAGAGTTCTAATGCTTCTTAAAACGAGATGTCGTATTTCATTTCTATGTTTCGTAATAAGATATAATATTCATTGTGTAATGTTATGTGTACCTCGTATTCACTTCAATGGAATGTAAGTGCGACACTTCCATGCTAGGAAATAGCGTTTGCAGATGTCTACGTATCGTAGCAATACAGTTCCAATGCTTCTTAAAACGAGATGTAGCATCTCACTGCTATGTTTCATGATAAGATATAGTATTCATTGCGAAGTTTCATGTATACCTCGTATTCACTTCCTTGCAAAGAAATAGCGTTTGCAGATGTCTACGTATCGTAGCAATAGATATCTAATGCTCCTTAAAACGCGATATCGCATCTCATTTCTATGTTTCATGGTAAGATATAATATGATTTGCGAAGTGTCATGTATTCTTCGTCTACACTTCAAATGAATGTAAATGCAACACTTCCTAGCAAGGTAATAGCGTTTGCAGATGTCTACGTATCGTAGCAATAGATTTAGAAAGCTTCTTAAAACGCGATATCGCATCTCATTTCTATGTTTCATGGTAAGATATAACATGATTTGCGAAGTGTCATGTATTCCTCGTCTACACTTCAAATGAATGTGAATGCGATACTTCCTCGCTAGGAAATAGCGTTTGCAGATGTCTACGTATCGTAGCAATAGCTTTCTAATGCTTCTTAAAACGCGATATCGCATCTCATTTCTATGTTTCATGGTAAGATATAATATGATTTGCGAAGAGCTATGTATTCCTCGTCTACACTTCAAATGAATGTAAATGCGACACTTCCTTGCTAGGATATAGCGTCTGCAGATGTCTACGTATCGTAGCAATAGCTTTCAAATGCTTCTTAAAACGCGATATCGCATCTCATTTCTATGTTTCATGGTAAGATATAATATGATTTACGAAGAGCTATGTATTCCTCGTCTACACTTCAAATGAATGTAAATGCGACACTTCCTCGCTAGGAAATAGCGTTTGCAGATGTCCACGTATCGTAGCAATAGATTTCTAATGCTTCTTAAAACGCGATATCGCATCTCATTTCTATGTTTCATGGCAAGATATAATATGATTTGCGAAGTGTTATGTATTCCTCCTCTACACTTCAAATGAATGTAAATGCGACCCTTCCTTGCAAGGAAATAGCGTTTGCAGTTGTCTACCTATCGTAGCAATAGTGTTCTAATGCTTCTTAAAACGAGATATCGCATCCCATTTCTATGTTTCATGGTAAGATATAATATGATTTGCGAAGTGTTATGTATTCCTCGTCTACACTTCAAATGAATGTAAATGCGACACTTCCTTGCAAGGAAATAGCGTTTGCAGATGTCTACGTATCGTAGCAATAGGGTTCTAATGCTTCTTATAACGCGATATCGCATCTCATTTGTACGTTTCATGACAAGGTATAGTATTCATTGCGATGTATTATATATACCTATTATTCACTTCGAAAGAATGTAAATGCGACACTTCCTTGCAAGGAAATAGCGTTTGCAGATGTCTACTTATCGTAGGGATGGAGTTCTAATGCTTCTTAAAACGTGATATCGCATCTCATATCTATGTTTCAAGACAAGATATAATATTCATTGCGAAGTGTTATGCATTCCTCGTCTACGATTCAAATGAATGTAAATGCGACACTTCCTAGCAAGGAAATAGCGTTTGCAGATGTCTACGTATCGTAGCAATAGATTTAGAATGCCTCTTAAAACGCGATATCGCATCTCATTTCTATGTTTCATGGTAAGATACAACATGATTTGCGAAGTGTCATGTATTCCTCGTCTACACTTCAAATGAATGTGAATGAGATACTTCCTCGCTAGGAAATAGCGTTTGCAGATGTCTACGTATCGTAGCAATAGCTTTCTAATGCTTCTTAAAACGCGATATCGCATCTCATTTCTATGTTTCATGGTAAGATATAATATGATTTGTTAAGTGTTATGTATTTCTCGTCTACACTTCAAATGAATGTAAATGCGACACTTCCTTGCAAGGAAATAGCGTTTGCAGATGTCTACGTATCGAAGCAATAGAGTTCAAATGCTTCTTAAAACGAGATATTGCATCTCATATCTGTGTTTCATGATAAGATATAATATTCATTGCGAAGTGTTATGCATTCCTCGTCTACGATTCAAATGAAAGTAAATGCGACACTTCCTTGCAAGGAAATAACGATTGCAGATGTCTACGTATCGTAGCAATAGCTTTCTAATGCTTCTTAAAACGCGATATCGCATCTCATTTCTATGTTTCATGATAAGATATAATATGATTTGCGAAGTGTTATGTATTCCTCGTCTACACTTCAAATGAATGTAAATGCGACACTTCCTTGCTAGGAAATAGCGTCTGCAGATGTCTAGGTATCGTAGCGATAGAGTTCTAATGCTTCTTAAAACGCGATATCGCATCTCATTTCTGTGTTTCATGGTAAGATATAATATGATTTGCGAAGTGTTATGTATTCCTCGTCTACACTTCAAATGAATGAAAATGCGACACTTCCTTGCAAGGAAATAGCGTTTGCAGATGTCTACGTATCGTAGCAATAGAGTTCATATGATTCTTAAAACGCGATATCGGATCTCATTTCTATGTTTCATGGTAAGATATAACATGATTTGCGAAATGTTATGTATTTCTCGTCTACACTTCAAATGAATGTGAATGCGATACTTCCTCGCTAGGAAATAGCGTTTGCAGATGTCTACGTATCGTAGCAGTAGCTTTCTAATGCTTCTTAAAACGAGATATTGCATCTCATTTCTATGTTTCATGGTAAGATATAATATGATTTGCGAAGTGTTATGTATTCCTCGTCTACACTTCAAATGAATGTAAATGCGACACCTCCTTGCAAGGAAATAGCGTTTGCAGTTGTCTACCTATCGCAGCAATAGAGTTCTAATGTTTCTTAAAACGCGATATCGCAGCTCGTATCTATGTTTCATGGTAAGATATAATATGATTTGCGAAGTGTTATGTATTCCTCGTCTACACTTCAAATGAATGTGAATGCGACACTTCCTCGCTAGGAAATAGCGTTTGCAGATGTCTACGTATCGTAGCAATAGATTTCTAATGCTTCTTAAAACGCGATATCGCATCTCATTTCTATGTTTCATGGTAAGATATAATATGATTTGCGAAGTGTCATGTATTCCTCGTCTACACTTCAAATGAATGTAAATGCGACACTTCCTTGCAAGGAAATAGCGTTTGCAGAAGTCTATGTATCGTAGCAATAGAGTTCTTATGATTCTTAACACGCGATATCGCATCTCATTTCTATGTTTCATGGTAAGATATAATATGATTTGCGAAGTGTTATGTATTCCTCGTCTACACTTCAAGTGAATGTAAATGCGACACTTCCTTGCTAGGAAATAGCGTCTGCAGATATCTAGGTATCGTAGCGATAGAGTTCGAATGCTTCTTAAATCGCGATATCGCATCTCATTTCTATGTTTCATGGTAGGATGTAATATGATTTGCGAAGTGTTATGTATTCCTCCTCTACACTTCAAATGAATGTAAATGCGACACTTCCTAGCTTGGAAATAGCGTCTGCAGATGTCTATTTATCGTAGCAATAGTGTTCTTATGATTCTTAAAACGCGATATCGCATCTCATTTCTATCTTTCATGGTAAGATATAATATGATTTGCGAAGTGTTATGTATTCCTCGTCTACACTTCGAATGAATGTGAATGCGACACTTCCTCGCTAGGAAATAGCGTTTGCAGATGTCCACGTATCGTAGCAATAGATTTCTAATGCTTCTTAAAACGCGATATCGCATCTCATTTCTATGTTTCATGGCAAGATATAATATGATTTGCGAAGTGTTATGTATTCCTCCTCTACACTTCAAATGAATGTAAATGCGACCCTTCCTTGCAAGGAAATAGCGTTTGCAGTTGTCTACCTATCGTAGCAATAGTGTTCTAATGCTTCTTAAAACGAGATATCGCATCTCATTTCTATGTTTCATGGTAAGATATAATATGATTTGCGAAGTGTTATGTATTCCTCGTCTACACTTCAAATGAATGTAAATGCGACACTTCCTTGCAAGGAAATAGCGTTTGCAGATGTCTACGTATCGTAGCAATAGGGTTCTAATGCTTCTTATAACGCGATATCGCATCTCATTTGTACGTTTCATGACAAGGTATAGTATTCATTGCGATGTATTATATATACCTATTATTCACTTCGAAAGAATGTAAATGCGACACTTCCTTGCAAGGAAATAGCGTTTGCAGATGTCTACTTATCGTAGGGATGGAGTTCTAATGCTTCTTAAAACGTGATATCGCACCTCATATCTATGTTTCAAGACAAGATATAATATTCATTGCGAAGTGTTATGCATTCCTCGTCTACGATTCAAATGAATGTAAATGCGACACTTCCTAGCAAGGAAATAGCGTTTGCAGATGTCTACGTATCGTAGCAATAGATTTAGAATGCCTCTTAAAACGCGATATCGCATCTCATTTCTATGTTTCATGGTAAGATACAACATGATTTGCGAAGTGTCATGTATTCCTCGTCTACACTTCAAATGAATGTGAATGAGATACTTCCTCGCTAGGAAATAGCGTTTGCAGATGTCTACGTATCGTAGCAATAGCTTTCTAATGCTTCTTAAAACGCGATATCGCATCTCATTTCTATGTTTCATGGTAAGATATAATATGATTTGTTAAGTGTTATGTATTTCTCGTCTACACTTCAAATGAATGTAAATGCGACACTTCCTTGCAAGGAAATAGCGTTTGCAGATGTCTACGTATCGAAGCAATAGAGTTCAAATGCTTCTTAAAACGAGATATTGCATCTCATATCTGTGTTTCATGATAAGATATAATATTCATTGCGAAGTGTTATGCATTCCTCGTCTACGATTCAAATGAAAGTAAATGCGACACTTCCTTGCAAGGAAATAACGATTGCAGATGTCTACGTATCGTAGCAATAGCTTTCTAATGCTTCTTAAAACGCGATATCGCATCTCATTTCTATGTTTCATGATAAGATATAATATGATTTGCGAAGTGTTATGTATTCCTCGTCTACACTTCAAATGAATGTAAATGCGACACTTCCTTGCTAGGAAATAGCGTCTGCAGATGTCTAGGTATCGTAGCGATAGAGTTCTAATGCTTCTTAAAACGCGATATCGCATCTCATTTCTATGTTTCATGGTAAGATATAATATGATTTGCGAAGTGTTATGTATTCCTCGTCTACACTTCAAATGAATGAAAATGCGACACTTCCTTGCAAGGAAATAGCGTTTGCAGATGTCTACGTATCGTAGCAATAGAGTTCATATGATTCTTAAAACGCGATATCGGACCTCATTTCTATGTTTCATGGTAAGATATAACATGATTTGCGAAATGTTATGTATTTCTCGTCTACACTTCAAATGAATGTGAATGCGATACTTCCTCGCTAGGAAATAGCGTTTGCAGATGTCTACGTATCGTAGCAGTAGCTTTCTAATGCTTCTTAAAACGAGATATTGCATCTCATTTCTATGTTTCATGTTAAGATATAATATGATTTGCGAAGTGTTATGTATTCCTCGTCTACACTTCAAATGAATGTAAATGCGACACCTCCTTGCAAGGAAGTAGCGTTTGCAGTTGTCTACCTATCGCAGCAATAGAGTTCTAATGTTTCTTAAAACGCGATATCGCATCTCGTATCTATGTTTCATGGTAAGATATAATATGATTTGCGAAGTGTTATGTATTCCTCGTCTACACTTCAAGTGAATGTGAATGCGACACTTCCTCGCTAGGAAATAGCGTTTGCAGATGTCTACGTATCGTAGCAATAGATTTCTAATGCTTCTTAAAACGCGATATCGCATCTCATTTCTATGTTTCATGGTAAGATATAATATGATTTGCGAAGTGTCATGTATTCCTCGTCTACACTTCAACTGAATGTAAATGCGACACTTCCTTGCAAGGAAATAGCGTTTGCAGAAGTCTATGTATCGTAGCAATAGAGTTCTTATGATTCTTAACACGCGATATCGCATCTCATTTCTATGTTTCATGTTAAGATATAATATGATTTGCGAAGTGTTATGTATTCCTCGTCTACACTTCAAGTGAATGTAAATGCGACACTTCCTTGCTAGGAAATAGCGTCTGCAGATATCTAGGTATCGTAGCGATAAAGTTCGAATGCTTCTTAAAACGCGATATCGCATCTCATTTCTATGTTTCATGGTAAGATGTAATATGATTTGCGAAGTGTTATGTATTCCTCCTCTACACTTCAAATGAATGTAAATGCGACACTTCCTAGCTTGGAAATAGCGTCTGCAGATGTCTATTTATCGTAGCAATAGAGTTCTTATGATTCTTAAAACGCGATATCGCATCTCATTTCTATCTTTCATGGTAAGATATAATATGATTTGCGAAGTGTTATGTATTCCTCGTCTACACTTCAAATGAATGTGAATGCGACGCTTCCTCGCTAGGAAATAGCGTTTGCAGATGTCCACGTATCGTAGCAATTGATTTCTAATGCTTCTTAAAACGCGATATCGCATCTCATTTCTATGTTTCATGGCAAGATATAATATGATTTGCGAAGTGTTATGTATTCCTCCTCTACACTTCAAATGAATGTAAATGCGACCCTTCCTTGCAAGGAAATAGCGTTTGCAGTTGTCTACCAATCGTAGCAATAGTGTTCTAATGCTTCTTAAAACGAGATATCGCATCTCATTTCTATGTTTCATGGTAAGATATAATATGATTTGCGAAGTGTTATGTATTCCTCGTCTACACTTCAAATGAATGTAAATGCGACACTTCCTTGCAAGGAAATAGCGTTTGCAGATGTCTACGTATCGTAGCAATAGGGTTCTAATGCTTCTTATAACGCGATATCGCATCTCATTTGTACGTTTCATGACAAGGTATAGTATTCATTGCGATGTATTATATATACCTATTATTCACTTCGAAAGAATGTAAATGCGACACTTCCTTGCAAGGAAATAGCGTTTGCAGATGTCTACTTATCGTAGGGATGGAGTTCTAATACTTCTTAAAACGTGATATCGCATCTCATATCTATGTTTCAAGATAAGATATAATATTCATTGCGAAGTGTTATGCATTCCTCCTCTGCGATTCAAATGAATGTAAATGCGACACTTCCTAGCAAGGAAATAGCGTTTGCAGATGTCTACGTATCGTAGCAATAGATTTAGAATGCCTCTTAAAACGCGATATCGCATCTCATTTCTATGTTTCATGGTAAGATATAACATGATTTGCGAAGTGTTATGTATTTCTCGTCTACACTTCAAATGAATGTAAATGCGACACTTCCTTGCAAGGAAATAGCGTTTGCAGATGTCTACGTATCGAAGCAATAGAGTTCAAATGCTTCTTAAAACGAGATATTGCATCTCATATCTGTGTTTCATGATAAGATATAATATTCATTGCGAAGTGTTATGCATTCCTCGTCTACGATTCAAATGAAAGTAAATGCGACACTTCCTTGCAAGGAAATAACGATTGCAGATGTCTACGTATCGTAGCAATAGCTTTCTAATGCTTCTTAAAACGCGATATCGCATCTCATTTCTATGTTTCATGATAAGATATAATAAGATTTGCGAAGTGTTATGTATTCCTCGTCTACACTTCAAATGAATGTAAATGCGACACTTACTTGCTAGGAAATAGCGTCTGCAGATGTCTAGGTATCGTAGCGATAGAGTTCTAATGCTTCTTAAAACGCGATATCGCACCTCATTTCTATGTTTCATGGTAAGATATAATATGATTTGCGAAGTGTTATGTATTCCTCGTCTACACTTCAAATGAATGAAAATGCGACACTTCCTTGCAAGGAAATAGCGTTTGCAGATGTCTACGTATCGTAGCAATAGAGTTCATATGATTCTTAAAACGCGATATCGGATCTCATTTCTATGTTTCATGGTAAGGTATAACATGATTTGCGAAATGTTATGTATTTCTCGTCTACACTTCAAATGAATGTGAATGCGATACTTCCTCGCTAGGAAATAGCGTTTGCAGATGTCTACGTATCGTAGCAGTAGCTTTCTAATGCTTCTTAAAACGAGATATTGCATCTCATTTCTATGTTTCATGGTAAGATATAATATGATTTGCGAAGTGTTATGTATTCCTCGTCTACACTTCAAATGAATGTAAATGCGACACCTCCTTGCAAGGAAATAGCGTTTGCAGTTGTCTACCTATCGCAGCAATAGAGTTCTAATGTTTCTTAAAACGCGATATCGCATCTCGTATCTATGTTTCATGGTAAGATATAATATGATTTGCGAAGTGTTATGTATTCCTCCTCTACACTTCAAATGAATGTAAATGCGACACTTCCTAGCTTGGAAATAGCGTCTGCAGATGTCTATTTATCGTAGCAATAGAGTTCTTATGATTCTTAAAACGCGATATCGCATCTCATTTCTATCTTTCATGGTAAGATATAATATGATTTGCGAAGTGTTATGTATTCCTCGTCTACACTTCAAATGAATGTAAATGCGACACCTCCTTGCAAGGAAATAGCGTTTGCAGTTGTCTACCTATCGCAGCAATAGAGTTCTAATGTTTCTTAAAACGCGATATCGCATCTCGTATCTATGTTTCATGGTAAGATATAATATGATTTGCGAAGTCTTATGTATTCCTCCTCTACACTTCAAATGAATGTAAATGCGACACTTCCTAGCTTGGAAATAGCGTCTGCAGATGTCTATTTATCGTAGCAATAGAGTTCTTATGATTCTTAAAACGCGATATCGCATCTCATTTCTATCTTTCATGGTAAGATATAATATGATTTGCGAAGTGTTATGTATTCCTCGTCTACACTTCAAATGAATGTGAATGCGACACTTCCTCGCTAGGAAATAGCGTTTGCAGATGTCCACGTATCGTAGCAATAGATTTCTAATGCTTCTTAAAACGCGATATCGCATCTCATTTCTATGTTTCATGGCAAGATATAATATGATTTGCGAAGTGTTATGTATTCCTCCTCTACACTTCAAATGAATGTAAATGCGACCCTTCCTTGCAAGGAAATAGCGTTTGCAGTTGTCTACCTATCGTAGCAATAGTGTTCTAATGCTTCTTAATACGAGATATCGCATCTCATTTCTATGTTTCATGGTAAGATATAATATGATTTGCGAAGTGTTATGTATTCCTCGTCTAAACTTCAAATGAATGTAAATGCGACACTTCCTTGCAAGGAAATAGCGTTTGCTGATGTCTACGTATCGAAGCAATAGAGTTCAAATGCTTCTTAAAACAAGATATTGCATCTCATATCTATGTTTCATGATAAGATATAATATTCATTGCGAAGCGTTATGCATTCCTCGTATGCGATTCAAATGAACGTAAATGCGACACTTCCTTGCAAGGAAATAGCGTTTGCAGTTGTCTACGTATCGTAGCAATAGAGTTCTTATGATTCTTAAAACGCGATATCGCATCTCATTTCTATGTTTCATGGCAAGATATAATATGATTTGCGAAGTGTTATGTATTCCTCGTCTACACTTCAAATGTATGTAAATGCGACACATCCATGCTAGTAAATAGCGTCTGCTGATGTCTAGGTATCGTAGCGATAGTGTTCTTATGCTTCTTAAAACGCGATATCGCATATCATTTCTATGTTTCATGGTAAGATATAATATGATTTGCGAAATGTTATGTATTCCTCGTCTACACTTCAAATAGAATGTAAATGCGACACTTCCTTGCAAAGAAATAGCGTTTGCAGATGTCTACGTATCGTAGCAACAGGGTTCTAATGCTCCTTAAAACGCGATATCGCATCTCATTTCTATGTTTCATGGTAAGGTATAATATGATTTGCGAAGTGTCATGTATTCCTCGTCTACACTTCAAATGAATGTAAATGCGACACTTCCTTGCTAGGAAATAGCGTCTGCAGATGTCTAGGTATCGTAGCTTTAGAGTTCAAATGCTTCTTAAAACGAGATATTGCATCTCATATATATGTTTCATGATAATATATAATATTCATTGCGAAGTGTTATGCATTCCTCGTATACGATTCAAATGAATGTAAATGCGACACTTCCTTTCAAGGATATAACGTTTGCAAATGTCTACGTATCGAAGCAATAGGGTTCAAATGCTTCTTAAAACGAGATATTGCATCTCATATCTATGTTTCATGATAAGATATAATATTCATTGCGAAGTGTTATGCATTCCGCGTCTACGATTCAAATGAATGTAAATGCGACACTTCCTTGCAAGGAAATAGCGTTTGCAGATGTCTACGTATCGTAGCAATAGAGTTCTTATGATTCTTAAAACGCGATATCGCATCTCTTTTCTATGTTTCATGGTAGGATATAATATGATTTGCGAAGTGTTATGTATTCCTCGTCTAGACTTCAAATGAATGTAAATGCGACACTTCCTCGCTAGGAAATAGCGTTTGCAGATGTCTACGTATCGTAGCAATGGATTTCTAATGCTTCTTAAAACGCGATATCGCATCTCATTTCTATGTTTCATGGCAAGATATAATATGATTTGCGAAGTGTTATGTATTCCTCGTCTACACTTCAAATGAATGTAAATGCGACACTTCCATGCTAGTAAATAGCGACTGCTGATGTCTAGGTATCGTAGCGATAGTGTTCTAATGCTTCTTAGGACGCGATATCGCATCGCATTTCTATGTTTCATAGTAAGATATAATATGATTTGCGAAGTGTTATGTATTTCTCGTCTAAACTTCAAATGAATGTAAATGCGACACTTCCTTGCTAGTAAATAGCGTCTGCTGATGTCTAGGTATCGTAGCGATAGTGTTCTAATGCTGCTTAAAACGCGATATCGCATCTCTTTTCCATGTTTCATGGTAAGATATAATATGATTTGCGAAGTGTTATGTATTCCTCGTCTACACTTCAAATGAATGTAAATGCGACACTTCCTCGCTAGGAAATAGCGTTTGCAGATGTCTACGTATCGTAGCAGTAGCTTTCTAATGCTTCTTAAAACGAGATATTGCATCTCATTTCTATGTTTCATGGTAAGATATAATATGATTTGCGAAGTGTTATGTATTCCTCGTCTACACTTCAAATGAATGTGAATGCGACACTTCCTCGCTAGGAAATAGCGTTTGCAGATGTCTACGTATCGTAGCAATAGATTTCTAATGCTTCTTAAAACGCGATATCGCATCTCATTTCTATGTTTCATGGCAAGATATAATATGATTTGCGAAGTGTTATGTATTCCTCGTCTACACTTCAAATGAATGTAAATGCGACACTTCCTTGCTAGTAAATAGCGTCTGCTGATGTCTAGGTATCGTAGCGATAGTGTTCTAATGCTTCTTAAAACGCGATATCGCATCTCATTTCTATGTTCCATGGTAAGATATAATATGATTTGCGAAGTGTTATGTATTCCTCGTCTACACTTCAAATGAATGTGAATGCGACACATCCTCGCTAGAAAATAGCGTTTGCAGATGTCTACGTATCGTAGCAATAGCTTTCTAATGCTTCTTTAAACGCGATATCGCATCTCATTTCCATGCTTCATGGTAAGATATAATATGATTTGCGAAGTGTTATGTATTCCTCGTCTACACTTCAAATGAATGTAAATGCGACACTTCCTCGCTAGGAAATAGCGTCTGCTGATGTCTAGGTATCGTAGCGATAGTGTTCTTATGCTTCTTAAAACGCGATATCGCATATCATTTCTATGTTTCATGGTAAGATATAATATGATTTGCGAAATGTTATGTATTCCTCGTCTACACTTCAAATGAATGTAAATGCGACACTTCCTTGCAAAGAAATAGCGTTTGCAGATGTCTACGTATCGTAGCAATAGATTTCTAATGCTCCTTAAAACGCGATATCGCATCTCATTTCTATGTTTCATGGTAAGGTATAATATGATTTGCGAAGTGTCATGTATTCCTCGTCTACACTTCAAATGAATGTAAATGCGACACTTCCTTGCTAGGAAATAGCGTCTGCAGATGTCTAGGTATCGTAGCTTTAAAGTTCAAATGCTTCTTAAAACGAGATATTGCATCTCATATATATGTTTCATGATAATATATAATATTCATTGCGAAGTGTTATGAATTCCTCGTGTACGATTCAAGTGAATGTAAATGCGACACTTCCTTTCAAGGATATAGCGTTTGCAGATGTCTACGTATCGAAGCAATAGGGTTCAAATGCTTCTTAAAACGAGATATTGCATCTCATATCTATGTTTCATGATAAGATATAATATTCATTGCGAAGTGTTATGCATTCCGCGTCTACGATTCAAATGAATGTAAATGCGACACTTCCTTGCAAGGAAATAGCGTTTGCAGATGTCTACGTATCGTAGCAATAGAGTTCTTATGATTCTTAAAACGCGATATCGCATCTCATTTCTATGTTTCATGGTAGGATATAATATGATTTGCAAAGTGTTATGTATTCCTCGTCTACACTTCAAATGAATGTAAATGCGACACTTCCTCGCTAGGAAATAGCGTTTGCAGATGTCTACGTATCGTAGCAATCGATTTCTAATGCTTCTTAAAACGCGATATCGCATCTCATTTCTATGTTTCATGGCAAGATATAATATGATTTGCGAAGTGTTATGTATTCCTCGTCTACACTTCAGATGAATGTAAATGCGACACTTCCATGCTAGTAAATAGCGTCTGCTGATGTCTAGGTATCGTAGCGATAGTGTTCTAATGCTTCTTAGAACGCGATATCGCATCTCATTTCTATGTTTCATAGTAAGATATAATATGATTTGCGAAGTGTTATGTATTTCTCGTCTACACTTCAAATGAATGTAAATGCGACACTTCCTTGCTAGTAAATAGCGTCTGCTGATGTCTAGGTATCGTAGCGATAGTGTTCTAATGCTTCTTAAAACGCGATATCGCATCTCATTTCTAGGTTCCATGGTAAGATATAATATGATTTGCGAAGTGTTATGTATTCCTCGTCTACACTTCAAATGAATGTGAATGCGACACTTCCTCGCTAGAAAATAGCGTTTGCAGATGTCTACGTATCGTAGCAATAGCTTTCTAATGCTTCTTTAAACGCGATATCGCATCTCATTTCCATGTTTCATGGTAAGATATAATATGATTTGCGAAGTGTTATGTATTCCTCGTCTACACTTCAAATGAATGTAAATGCGACACTTCCTCGCTAGGAAATAGCGTCTGCTGATATCTAGGTATCGTAGCGATAGTGTTCTTATGCTTCTTAAAACGCGATATCGCATATCATTTCTATGTTTCATGGTAAGATATAATATGATTTGCGAAATGTTATGTATTCCTCGTCTACACTTCAAATGAATGTAAATGCGACACTTCTTTGCAAGGAAATAGCGATTGCAGATGTCTACCTATCGTAGCAATAGGGTTCTAATGCTTCTTAAAACGCGAAATCCCATCTCATTTCTATGTTTCATGGTAAGATATAATATGATTTGCGAAGTGTTATGTATTCCTCGTCTACACTTCAAATGAATGTAAATGCGACACTTCTTTGCAAGGAAATAGCGCTTGCAGATGTCTACCTATCGTAGCAATAGGGTTCTAATGCTTCTTAAAACGCGAAATCGCATCTCATTTCTATGTTTCATGGTAAGATATAATATGAATTGCGAAGTGTTATGTATTCCTCGTCTACACTTCAAATGAATGTAAATGCGACACTTCCTTGCAAAGAAATAGCGTTTGCAGATGTCTACGTATCGTAGCAATAGATTTCTAATGCTCCTTAAAACGCGATATCGCATCTCATTTCTATGTTTCATGGTAAGGTATAATATGATTTGCGAAGTGTCATGTATTCCTCGTCTACACTTCAAATGAATGTAAATGCGACACTTCCTTGCTAGGAAATAGCGTCTGCAGATGTCTAGGTGTCGTAGCTTTAGAGTTCAAATGCTTCTTAAAACGAGATATTGCATCTCATATCTGTGTTTCATGATAAGATATAATATTCATTGCGAAGCGTTATGCATTCCTCGTATGCGATTCAAATGAACGTAAATGCGACACTTCCTTGCAAGGAAATAGCGTTTGCAGTTGTCTACGTATCGTAGCAATAGAGTTCAAATGCTTCTTAAAACGACATATTGCATCTCATATCTATGTTTCATGATAAGATATAATATTCATTGCGAAGTGTTATGCATTCCTCGTATACGATTCAAACGAATGTAAATGCGACACTTCCGTGCAAGGAAATAGCGTTTGCAGATGTCTATGTATCGCAACAATAGATTTCTTATGATTCTTAAAACGCGAAATCGCATCTCATTTCTATCTTTCATGGTAAGATATAATATGATTTGCGAAGTGTCATGTATTCCTCGTCTACACTTCAAATGAATGTGAATGCAACACTTCCTCGCTAGGAAATAGCGTTTTCAGATGTCTACCTATCGTAGCAATAGTGTTCTAATGCTTCTTAAAACGAGATATCGCATCTCATTTCTATGTTTCATGGTAAGATATAATATGATTTGCGAAGTGTTATGTATTCCTCGTCTACACATCAAATGAATGTAAGTGCGACACTTCCTTGCAAGCAAATAGCGTTTGCTGATGTCTACATATCGAAGCAATAGTGTTCAAATGCTTCTTAAAACGAGATATTGCATCCTATATCTATGTCTCATGATAAGATATAATATTCATTGCGAAGTGTTATGCATTCCTCGTATGCGATTCAAATGAATGTAAATGCGACACTTCCTCGCTAGGAAATAGCGTTTGCAGATGTCTACGTATCGTAGCAGTAGCTTTCTAATGCTTCTTAAAACGAGATATTGCATCTCATTTCTATGTTTCATGGTAAGATATAATATGATTTGCGAAGTGTTATGTATTCCTCGTCTACACTTCAAATGAATGTGAATGCGACACTTCCTCGCTAGGAAATAGCGTTTGCAGATGTCTACGTATCGTAGCAATAGATTTCTAATGCTTCTTAAAACGCGATATCGCATCTCATTTCTATGTTTCATGGCAAGATATAATATGATTTGCGAAGTGTTATGTATTCCTCGTCTACACTTCAAATGAATGTAAATGCGACACTTCCTTGCTAGTAAATAGCGTCTGCTGATGTCTAGGTATCGTAGCGATAGTGTTCTAATGCTTCTTAAAACGCGATATCGCATCTCATTTCTATGTTCCATGGTAAGATATAATATGATTTGCGAAGTGTTATGTATTCCTCGTCTACACTTCAAATGAATGTGAATGCGACACATCCTCGCTAGAAAATAGCGTTTGCAGATGTCTACGTATCGTAGCAATAGCTTTCTAATGCTTCTTTAAACGCGATATCGCATCTCATTTCCATGCTTCATGGTAAGATATAATATGATTTGCGAAGTGTTATGTATTCCTCGTCTACACTTCAAATGAATGTAAATGCGACACTTCCTCGCTAGGAAATAGCGTCTGCTGATGTCTAGGTATCGTAGCGATAGTGTTCTTATGCTTCTTAAAACGCGATATCGCATATCATTTCTATGTTTCATGGTAAGATATAATATGATTTGCGAAATGTTATGTATTCCTCGTCTACACTTCAAATGAATGTAAATGCGACACTTCCTTGCAAAGAGATAGCGTTTGCAGATGTCTACGTATCGTAGCAATAGATTTCTAATGCTCCTTAAAACGCGATATCGCATCTCATTTCTATGTTTCATGGTAAGGTATAATATGATTTGCGAAGTGTCATGTATTCCTCGTCTACACTTCAAATGAATGTAAATGCGACACTTCCTTGCTAGGAAATAGCGTCTGCAGATGTCTAGGTATCGTAGCTTTAAAGTTCAAATGCTTCTTAAAACGAGATATTGCATCTCATATATATGTTTCATGATAATATATAATATTCATTGCGAAGTGTTATGAATTCCTCGTGTACGATTCAAGTGAATGTAAATGCGACACTTCCTTTCAAGGATATAGCGTTTGCAGATGTCTACGTATCGAAGCAATAGGGTTCAAATGCTTCTTAAAACGAGATATTGCATCTCATATCTATGTTTCATGATAAGATATAATATTCATTGCGAAGTGTTATGCATTCCGCGTCTACGATTCAAATGAATGTAAATGCGACACTTCCTTGCAAGGAAATAGCGTTTGCAGATGTCTACGTATCGTAGCAATAGAGTTCTTATGATTCTTAAAACGCGATATCGCATCTCATTTCTATGTTTCATGGTAGGATATAATATGATTTGCAAAGTGTTATGTATTCCTCGTCTACACTTCAAATGAATGTAAATGCGACACTTCCTCGCTAGGAAATAGCGTTTGCAGATGTCTACGTATCGTAGCAATCGATTTCTAATGCTTCTTAAAACGCGATATCGCATCTCATTTCTATGTTTCATGGCAAGATATAATATGATTTGCGAAGTGTTATGTATTCCTCGTCTACACTTCAAATGAATGTAAATGCGACACTTCCATGCTAGTAAATAGCGTCTGCTGATGTCTAGGTATCGTAGCGATAGTGTTCTAATGCTTCTTAGAACGCGATATCGCATCTCATTTCTATGTTTCATAGTAAGATATAATATGATTTGCGAAGTGTTATGTATTTCTCGTCTACACTTCAAATGAATGTAAATGCGACACTTCCTTGCTAGTAAATAGCGTCTGCTGATGTCTAGGTATCGTAGCGATAGTGTTCTAATGCTTCTTAAAACGCGATATCGCATCTCATTTCTAGGTTCCATGGTAAGATATAATATGATTTGCGAAGTGTTATGTATTCCTCGTCTACACTTCAGATGAATGTAAATGCGACACTTCCATGCTAGTAAATAGCGTCTGCTGATGTCTAGGTATCGTAGCGATAGTGTTCTAATGCTTCTTAGAACGCGATATCGCATCTCATTTCTATGTTTCATAGTAAGATATAATATGATTTGCGAAGTGTTATGTATTTCTCGTCTACACTTCAAATGAATGTAAATGCGACACTTCCTTGCTAGTAAATAGCGTCTGCTGATGTCTAGGTATCGTAGCGATAGTGTTCTAATGCTTCTTAAAACGCGATATCGCATCTCATTTCTAGGTTCCATGGTAAGATATAATATGATTTGCGAAGTGTTATGTATTCCTCGTCTACACTTCAAATGAATGTGAATGCGACACTTCCTCGCTAGAAAATAGCGTTTGCAGATGTCTACGTATCGTAGCAATAGCTTTCTAATGCTTCTTTAAACGCGATATCGCATCTCATTTCCATGTTTCATGGTAAGATATAATATGATTTGCGAAGTGTTATGTATTCCTCGTCTACACTTCAAATGAATGTAAATGCGACACTTCCTCGCTAGGAAATAGCGTCTGCTGATATCTAGGTATCGTAGCGATAGTGTTCTTATGCTTCTTAAAACGCGATATCGCATATCATTTCTATGTTTCATGGTAAGATATAATATGATTTGCGAAATGTTATGTATTCCTCGTCTACACTTCAAATGAATGTAAATGCGACACTTCTTTGCAAGGAAATAGCGATTGCAGATGTCTACCTATCGTAGCAATAGGGTTCTAATGCTTCTTAAAACGCGAAATCCCATCTCATTTCTATGTTTCATGGTAAGATATAATATGATTTGCGAAGTGTTATGTATTCCTCGTCTACACTTCAAATGAATGTAAATGCGACACTTCTTTGCAAGGAAATAGCGCTTGCAGATGTCTACCTATCGTAGCAATAGGGTTCTAATGCTTCTTAAAACGCGAAATCGCATCTCATTTCTATGTTTCATGGTAAGATATAATATTCATTGCGAAGCGTTATGCATTCCTCGTATGCGATTCAAATGAACGTAAATGCGACACTTCCTTGCAAGGAAATAGCGTTTGCAGTTGTCTACGTATCGTAGCAATAGAGTTCAAATGCTTCTTAAAACGACATATTGCATCTCATATCTATGTTTCATGATAAGATATAATATTCATTGCGAAGTGTTATGCATTCCTCGTATACGATTCAAACGAATGTAAATGCGACACTTCCTTGCAAGGAAATAGCGTTTGCAGATGTCTATGTATCGCAACAATAGATTTCTTATGATTCTTAAAACGCGAAATCGCATCTCATTTCTATCTTTCATGGTAAGATATAATATGATTTGCGAAGTGTCATGTATTCCTCGTCTACACTTCAAATGAATGTGAATGCAACACTTCCTCGCTAGGAAATAGCGTTTTCAGATGTCTACCTATCGTAGCAATAGTGTTCTAATGCTTCTTAAAACGAGATATCGCATCTCATTTCTATGTTTCATGGTAAGATATAATATGATTTGCGAAGTGTTATGTATTCCTCGTCTACACATCAAATGAATGTAAGTGCGACACTTCCTTGCAAGCAAATAGCGTTTGCTGATGTCTACATATCGAAGCAATAGTGTTCAAATGCTTCTTAAAACGAGATATTGCATCCTATATCTATGTCTCATGATAAGATATAATATTCATTGCGAAGTGTTATGCATTCCTCGTATGCGATTCAAATGAATGTAAATGCGACACTTCCTTGCAAGGAAATAGCGTTTGCAGTTTTCTACGTATCGTAGCAATAGAGTTCTTATGATTCTTAAAACGCGATATCGCATCTCATTTCCATCTTTCATGGTAGGATATAATATGATTTGCGAAGTGTTATGTATTCCTCGTCTACACTTCAAATGAATGTGAATGCGACACTTCCTCGCTAGGAAATAGCGTTTGCAGACGTCTACGTATCGTAGCAATAGATATGTAATGCTTCTTAAAACGCGATGTCGCATCTCATTTCTATGTTTCATGGCTAGATATAATATGATTTTCGAAGTGTTATGTATTCCTCGTCTACACTTCAAATGAATGTAAATGCGACACTTCCTTGCTAGGAAATAGCGTCTGCAGATGTCTAGGTATCGTAGCGATAGTGTTCTAATGCTTCCTAAAACGCGATATCGCATCTCATTTCTATGTTTCATGGTAAGATATAATATGATTTGCGAAGTGTTATGTATTCCTCGTCTACACTTCAAATGAATGTGAATGCGACACTTCCTCGCTAGAAAATAGCGTTTGCAGATGTCTACGTATCGTAGCAATAGCTTTCTAATGCTTCTTTAAACGCGATATCGCATCTCATTTCCATGTTTCATGGTAAGATATAATATGATTTGCGAAGTGTTATGTATTCCTCGTCTACACTTCAAATGAATGTAAATGCGACACTTCCTCGCTAGGAAATAGCGTCTGCTGATGTCTAGGTATCGTAGCGATAGTGTTCTTATGCTTCTTAAAACGCGATATCGCATATCATTTCTATGTTTCATGGTAAGATATAATATGATTTGCGAAATGTTATGTATTCCTCGTCTACACTTCAAATGAATGTAAATGCGACACTTCCTTGCAAAGAAATAGCGTTTGCAGATGTCTACGTATCGTAGCAACAGGGTTCTAATGCTCCTTAAAACGCGATATCGCATCTCATTTCTATGTTTCATGGTAAGGTATAATATGATTTGCGAAGTGTCATGTATTCCTCGTCTACACTTCAAATGAATGTAAATGCGACACTTCCTTGCTAGGAAATAGCGTCTGCAGATGTCTAGGTATCGTAGCTTTAGAGTTCAAATGCTTCTTAAAACGAGATATTGCATCTCATATCTATGTTTCATGATAAGATATAATATTCATTGCGAAGTGTTATGCATTCCGCGTCTACGATTCAAATGAATGTAAATGCGACACTTCCTTGCAAGGAAATAGCGTTTGCAGATGTCTACGTATCGTAGCAATGGATTTCTAATGCTTCTTAAAACGCGATATCGCATCTCATTTCTATGTTTCATGGCAAGATATAATATGATTTGCGAAGTGTTATGTATTCCTCGTCTACACTTCAAATGAATGTAAATGCGACACTTCCATGCTAGTAAATAGCGACTGCTGATGTCTAGGTATCGTAGCGATAGTGTTCTAATGCTTCTTAGGACGCGATATCGCATCGCATTTCTATGTTTCATAGTAAGATATAATATGATTTGCGAAGTGTTATGTATTTCTCGTCTAAACTTCAAATGAATGTAAATGCGACACTTCCTTGCTAGTAAATAGCGTCTGCTGATGTCTAGGTATCGTAGCGATAGTGTTCTAATGCTGCTTAAAACGCGATATCGCATCTCTTTTCCATGTTTCATGGTAAGATATAATATGATTTGCGAAGTGTTATGTATTCCTCGTCTACACTTCAAATGAATGTAAATGCGACACTTCCTCGCTAGGAAATAGCGTTTGCAGATGTCTACGTATCGTAGCAGTAGCTTTCTAATGCTTCTTAAAACGAGATATTGCATCTCATTTCTATGTTTCATGGTAAGATATAATATGATTTGCGAAGTGTTATGTATTCCTCGTCTACACTTCAAATGAATGTGAATGCGACACTTCCTCGCTAGGAAATAGCGTTTGCAGATGTCTACGTATCGTAGCAATAGATTTCTAATGCTTCTTAAAACGCGATATCGCATCTCATTTCTATGTTTCATGGCAAGATATAATATGATTTGCGAAGTGTTATGTATTCCTCGTCTACACTTCAAATGAATGTAAATGCGACACTTCCTTGCTAGTAAATAGCGTCTGCTGATGTCTAGGTATCGTAGCGATAGTGTTCTAATGCTTCTTAAAACGCGATATCGCATCTCATTTCTATGTTCCATGGTAAGATATAATATGATTTGCGAAGTGTTATGTATTCCTCGTCTACACTTCAAATGAATGTGAATGCGACACATCCTCGCTAGAAAATAGCGTTTGCAGATGTCTACGTATCGTAGCAATAGCTTTCTAATGCTTCTTTAAACGCGATATCGCATCTCATTTCCATGCTTCATGGTAAGATATAATATGATTTGCGAAGTGTTATGTATTCCTCGTCTACACTTCAAATGAATGTAAATGCGACACTTCCTCGCTAGGAAATAGCGTCTGCTGATGTCTAGGTATCGTAGCGATAGTGTTCTTATGCTTCTTAAAACGCGATATCGCATATCATTTCTATGTTTCATGGTAAGATATAATATGATTTGCGAAATGTTATGTATTCCTCGTCTACACTTCAAATGAATGTAAATGCGACACTTCCTTGCAAAGAAATAGCGTTTGCAGATGTCTACGTATCGTAGCAATAGATTTCTAATGCTCCTTAAAACGCGATATCGCATCTCATTTCTATGTTTCATGGTAAGGTATAATATGATTTGCGAAGTGTCATGTATTCCTCGTCTACACTTCAAATGAATGTAAATGCGACACTTCCTTGCTAGGAAATAGCGTCTGCAGATGTCTAGGTATCGTAGCTTTAAAGTTCAAATGCTTCTTAAAACGAGATATTGCATCTCATATATATGTTTCATGATAATATATAATATTCATTGCGAAGTGTTATGAATTCCTCGTGTACGATTCAAGTGAATGTAAATGCGACACTTCCTTTCAAGGATATAGCGTTTGCAGATGTCTACGTATCGAAGCAATAGGGTTCAAATGCTTCTTAAAACGAGATATTGCATCTCATATCTATGTTTCATGATAAGATATAATATTCATTGCGAAGTGTTATGCATTCCGCGTCTACGATTCAAATGAATGTAAATGCGACACTTCCTTGCAAGGAAATAGCGTTTGCAGATGTCTACGTATCGTAGCAATAGAGTTCTTATGATTCTTAAAACGCGATATCGCATCTCATTTCTATGTTTCATGGTAGGATATAATATGATTTGCAAAGTGTTATGTATTCCTCGTCTACACTTCAAATGAATGTAAATGCGACACTTCCTCGCTAGGAAATAGCGTTTGCAGATGTCTACGTATCGTAGCAATCGATTTCTAATGCTTCTTAAAACGCGATATCGCATCTCATTTCTATGTTTCATGGCAAGATATAATATGATTTGCGAAGTGTTATGTATTCCTCGTCTACACTTCAAATGAATGTAAATGCGACACTTCCATGCTAGTAAATAGCGTCTGCTGATGTCTAGGTATCGTAGCGATAGTGTTCTAATGCTTCTTAGAACGCGATATCGCATCTCATTTCTATGTTTCATAGTAAGATATAATATGATTTGCGAAGTGTTATGTATTTCTCGTCTACACTTCAAATGAATGTAAATGCGACACTTCCTTGCTAGTAAATAGCGTCTGCTGATGTCTAGGTATCGTAGCGATAGTGTTCTAATGCTTCTTAAAACGCGATATCGCATCTCATTTCTAGGTTCCATGGTAAGATATAATATGATTTGCGAAGTGTTATGTATTCCTCGTCTACACTTCAAATGAATGTGAATGCGACACTTCCTCGCTAGAAAATAGCGTTTGCAGATGTCTACGTATCGTAGCAATAGCTTTCTAATGCTTCTTTAAACGCGATATCGCATCTCATTTCCATGTTTCATGGTAAGATATAATATGATTTGCGAAGTGTTATGTATTCCTCGTCTACACTTCAAATGAATGTAAATGCGACACTTCCTCGCTAGGAAATAGCGTCTGCTGATATCTAGGTATCGTGGCGATAGTGTTCTTATGCTTCTTAAAACGCGATATCGCATATCATTTCTATGTTTCATGGTAAGATATAATATGATTTGCGAAATGTTATGTATTCCTCGTCTACACTTCAAATGAATGTAAATGCGACACTTCTTTGCAAGGAAATAGCGATTGCAGATGTCTACCTATCGTAGCAATAGGGTTCTAATGCTTCTTAAAACGCGAAATCCCATCTCATTTCTATGTTTCATGGTAAGATATAATATGATTTGCGAAGTGTTATGTATTCCTCGTCTACACTTCAAATGAATGTAAATGCGACACTTCTTTGCAAGGAAATAGCGCTTGCAGATGTCTACCTATCGTAGCAATAGGGTTCTAATGCTTCTTAAAACGCGAAATCGCATCTCATTTCTATGTTTCATGGTAAGGTATAATATGATTTGCGAAGTGTCATGTATTCCTCGTCTACACTTCAAATGAATGTAAATGCGACACTTCCTTGCTAGGAAATAGCGTCTGCAGATGTCTAGGTGTCGTAGCTTTAGAGTTCAAATGCTTCTTAAAACGAGATATTGCATCTCATATCTGTGTTTCATGATAAGATATAATATTCATTGCGAAGCGTTATGCATTCCTCGTATGCGATTCAAATGAACGTAAATGCGACACTTCCTTGCAAGGAAATAGCGTTTGCAGTTGTCTACGTATCGTAGCAATAGAGTTCAAATGCTTCTTAAAACGACATATTGCATCTCATATCTATGTTTCATGATAAGATATAATATTCATTGCGAAGTGTTATGCATTCCTCGTATACGATTCAAACGAATGTAAATGCGACACTTCCTTGCAAGGAAATAGCGTTTGCAGATGTCTATGTATCGCAACAATAGATTTCTTATGATTCTTAAAACGCGAAATCGCATCTCATTTCTATCTTTCATGGTAAGATATAATATGATTTGCGAAGTGTCATGTATTCCTCGTCTACACTTCAAATGAATGTGAATGCAACACTTCCTCGCTAGGAAATAGCGTTTTCAGATGTCTACGTATCGTAGCAATAGACTTCATATGATTCTTAAAACGCGATATCAGATCTCATTTCTATGTTTCATGGTAAGATATAACATGATTTGCGAAGTTTTATGTATTCCTCGTCTACACTTCAAATGAATGTGAATGCGATACATCCTCGCTAGGAAATAGCGTTTGCATATGTCTACGTATCGCAGCAATAGCTTTCTAATGCTTCTTAAAACGCGATATCGCATCTCATTTCTATGTTTCATGGTAAGATATAACAAGATTTGCGTAGTGTTATGTATTCCTCGTCTACACTTCAAATGAATGTGAATGCGATACTTCCACGCTAGAAAATAGCGTTTGCAGATGTCTACGTATCGTAGCAATAGCTTTCTAATGCTTCTTAAAACGCGATATCGCATCTCATTTCTATGTTTCATGGTAAGATATAATATGATTTGCGAAGTGTTATGTATTCCTCCTCTACACTTCAAATGAATGTAAATGCGACACTTCCTTGCAAGGAAATAGCGTTTGCAGTTGTCTACCTATCGTAGCAATAGTGTTCTAATGCTTCTGAAAACGAGATATCGCATCTCATTTCTATGTTTCATGGTAAGATATAATATGATTTGCGAAGTGTTATGTATTCCTCGTCTACACATCAAATGAATGTAAGTGCGACACTTCCTTGCAAGCAAATAGCGTTTGCTGATGTCTACATATCGAAGCAATAGTGTTCAAATGCTTCTTAAAACGAGATATTGCATCCTATATCTATGTCTCATGATAAGATATAATATTCATTGCGAAGTGTTATGCATTCCTCGTATGCGATTCAAATGAATGTAAATGCGACACTTCCTTGCAAGGAAATAGCGTTTGCAGTTTTCTACGTATCGTAGCAATAGAGTTCTTATGATTCTTAAAACGCGATATCGCATCTCATTTCCATCTTTCATGGTAGGATATAATATGATTTGCGAAGTGTTATGTATTCCTCGTCTACACTTCAAATGAATGTGAATGCGACACTTCCTCGCTAGGAAATAGCGTTTGCAGACGTCTACGTATCGTAGCAATAGATATGTAATGCTTCTTAAAACGCGATGTCGCATCTCATTTCTATGTTTCATGGCTAGATATAATATGATTTTCGAAGTGTTATGTATTCCTCGTCTACACTTCAAATGAATGTAAATGCGACACTTCCTTGCTAGGAAATAGCGTCTGCAGATGTCTAGGTATCGTAGCGATAGTGTTCTAATGCTTCCTAAAACGCGATATCGCATCTCATTTCTATGTTTCATGGTAAGATATAATATGATTTGCGAAGTGTTATGTATTCCTCGTCTACACTTCAAATGAATGTGAATGCGACACTTCCTCGCTAGGAAATAGCGTTTGCAGATTTCTACGTATCGTAGCAATAGATTTCTAATGCTTCTTCAAACGCGACATCGCATCTCATTTCTATGTTTCATGGTAAGATATAATATGATTTGCGAAGTGTCATGTATTCCTCGTCTACACTTCAAATGAATGTGAATGCGACACTTCCTTGCTAGGAAATAGCGTCTGCAGATGTCTACGTATCGTAGCAATAGAGTTCTTATAATACTTAAAACGCGATATTGCATCTTATTTCTATGTTTCATGGTAAGATATAATATGATTTGCGAAGTGTTATGTATTCCTCGTCTACACTTCAAATGAATGTAAATGCGACACTTCCTTGCAAGGAAATAGCGTTTGCAGATGTCTACCTATCGTAGTAATAGAGTTCTAATGCTTCTTAAAACGCGATATCGCATCTCATTTCTGTGTTTCATGGTAAGATATAATATGATTTGCGAAGTGTTATGTATTCCTCATCTACACTTCAAATGAATGTAAATGCCACACTTCCTTGCAAAGAAATAGCGTTTGCAGATGTCTACGTATCGTAGCAATAGATTTTTAGTGCTCCTTAAAACGCGATATCGCATCTCATTTCTATGTTTCATGGTAAGAAATAATGTGATTTGCGAAGTGTCATGTATTCCTCGTCTACACTTCAAATGAATGTAAATGCGACACTTCCTTGCAAGGAAATAGCGTCTACAGATGTCTACGTATCGTAGCAATAGAGTTCTTATGATTCTTATAACGCGATATTGCATCTCATATCTATGCTTCATGATAAGATATAATATTCATTGCGAAGTGTTATGCATTCCTCGTATACGATTCAAATGAATGTAAATGCGACACTTCCTTGCAAGGAAATAGCGTTTGCAGTTTTCTACGTATCGTAGCAATAGAGTTCTTATGATTCTTAAAACGCGATATCGCATCTCATTTCCATCTTTCATGGTAAGATATAATATGATTTGCGAAGTGTTATGTATTCCTCGTCTACACTTCAAATGAATGTAAATGCGACACTTCCTTGCTAGGAAATAGCGTTTGCAGATGTCTACCTACCGTAGCAATAGAGTTCTAATGCTTCTTAAAACGCGAAATCGCATCTCATTTCTATGTTTCATGGTAAGATATAGTATGATTTGCGAAGTGTTATGTATTCCTCGTCTACACTTCAAATGAATGTAAATGCGACACTTCCTTGCAAAGAAATAGCGTTTGCAGATGTCTACGTATCGTAGCAATAGAGTTCTTATGATTCTTAAAACGCGATATCGCATCTCATTTCCATCTTTCATGGTAAGATATAATATGATTTGCGAAGTGCTATGTATTCCTCGTCTACACTTCAAATGAATGTGAATGCGACACTTCCTCGCTAGTAAATAGCGTTTGCAGATGTCTACGTATCGCAGCAATAGATATGTAATGCTTCTTAAAACGCGATGTCGCATCTCATTTCTATGTTTCATGGCTAGATATAATATGATTTGCGAAGTGTTATGTATTCCTCGTCTGCACTTCAAATGAATGTAAATGCGACACTTCCTCGCTAGGAAATAGCGTTTGCAGATGTCTACATATCGTAGCAATTGATTTCTAATCCTTCTTAAAACGCGATATCGCATCTCATTTCTATGTTTCATGGTAAGACATAATATGATTTGCGAAGTGTCATGTATTCCTCGTCTACACATCAAATGAATGTAAATGCGACACTTCCTTGCAAGCAAATAGCGTTTGCTGATGTCTACGTATCGAAGCAATAGTGTTCAAATGCTTCTTAAAACGAGATATTGCATCCTATATCTATGTCTCATGATAAGATATAATATTCATTGCGAAGTGTTATGCATTCCTCGTATGCGATTCAAATGAATGTAAATGCGACACTTCCTTGCAAGGAAATAGCGTTTGCAGTTTTCTACGTATCGTAGCAATAGTGTTCTTATGATCCTTAAAACGCGATATCGCATCTCATTTCCATCTTTCATTGTAGGATATAATATGATTTGCGAAGTGTTATGTATTCCTCGTCTACACTTCAAATGAATGTGAATGCGACACTTCTTCGCTAGGATATAGCGTTTGCAGACGTCTACGTATCGTAGCAATAGATATGTAATGCTTCTTAAAACGCGATGTCGCATCTCATTTCTATGTTTCATGGCTAGATATAATATGATTTGCGAAGTGTTATGTATTCCTCGTCTACACTTCAAATGAATGTAAATGCGACACTTCCTTGCTAGGAAATAGCGTCTGCAGATGTCTAGGTATCGTAGCGATAGTGTTCTAATGCTTCCTAAAACGCGATATCGCATCTCATTTCTATGTTTCATGGTAAGATATAATATGATTTGCGAAGTGTTATGTATTCCTCGTCTACACTTCAAATGAATGTGAATGCGACACTTCCTCGCTAGGAAATAGCGTTTGCAGATGTCTACATGTCGTAGCAATAGATTTCTAATCCTTCTTAAAACGCGATATCGCATCTCATTCCTATGTTTCATGGTAAGACATAATATGACTTGCAAAGTGTCATGTATTCCTCGTCTACACTTCAAATGAATGTAAATGCAACACTTCCTTGGAAGGAAATAGCGTTTGCATATGTCTACGTATCGTAGCAATAGCCTTCTAATGCTTCTTAAAACGCGATATCGCATCTCATTTCTATGTTTCATGGTAAGATATAACATGATTTGCGAAGTGTTATGTATTTCTCGCCTACACTTCAAATGAATGTGAATGCGATACCTCCTCGCTAGGTAATAGCGTTTGCAGATGTCTACGTATCGTAGCAATAACTTTCTAATGCTTCTTAAAACGCGATATCGCATCTCATTTCTATGTTTCATGGTAAGATATAATATGATTTGCGAAGTGTTATGTATTCCTCCTCTACACTTCAAATGAATGTAAATGCGACACTTCCTTGCAAGGAAATAGCACTTGCAGTTGTCTACCTATCGTAGCAATAGTGTTCTAATGCTTCTTAAAACGAGATATCGCTTCTCATTTCTATGTTTCATGGTAAGATATAATATGATTTGCGAAGTGTCATGTATTCCTCGTCTACACTTCAAATGAATGTAAATGCGACACTTCCTTGCAAGGAAATAGCGTTTGCAGTTGTCTACGTATCGTAGCAATAGAGTTCTTATGATTCTTAAAACGCGATATCGCATCTCATTTCTATCTTTCATGGTAAGATATAATATGATTTGCGAAGTGTTATGTATTCCTCGTCTACACTTCAAATGAATGTGAATGCGACACTTCCTTGCTAGGAAATAGCGTTTGCAGATGTCTACGTATCGTAGCGATAGCGTTCTAATGCTTCTTAAAACGCGGTATCGCATCTCATTTCTATGTTTCATGGTAAGATGTAATATGATTTGCGAAGTGTTATGTATTCCCCGTCTACACTTCAAATGAATGTAAATGCGACACTTCCTTGCTAGGAAATAGCGTCTGCAGATATCTAGGTATCGTAGCGATAGAGTTCTAATGCTTCTTAAAACGCGAAATCGCATCTCATTTCTATGTTTCATGGTAAGATATAGCATGATTTGCGAAGTGCTATGTATTCCTCGTCTGCACTTCAAATGAATGTAAATGCGACACTTCCTTGCAAAGAAATAGCGTTTGCAGATGTCTACGTATCGTAGCAATAGATTTTTAGTGCTTCTTAAAACGCGATATGTTTCATGGTAAGATATAATATGATTTGCGAAGTGTCATGTATTCCTCGTCTACACTTCAAATGAATGTGAATGCGACACTTCCTTGCTAGGAAATAGCGTCTGCAGATGTCTACGTATCGTAGCAATAGAGTTCTTATAATACTTAAAACGCGATATTGCATCTTATTTCTATGTTTCATGGTAAGATATAATATGATTTGCGAAGTGTTATGTATTCCTCGTCTACACTTCAAATGAATGTAAATGCGACACTTCCTTGCAAGGAAATAGCGTTTGCAGATGTCTACCTATCGTAGTAATAGAGTTCTAATGCTTCTTAAAACGCGATATCGCATCTCATTTCTGTGTTTCATGGTAAGAAATAATATGATTTGCGAAGTGTTATGTATTCCTCGCCTACACTTCAAATGAATGTAAATGCCACACTTCCTTGCAAAGAAATAGCGTTTGCAGATGTCTACGTATCGTAGCAATAGATTTTTAGTGCTTCTTAAAACGCGATATCGCATCTCATTTCTATGTTTCATGGTAAGAAATAATGTGATTTGCGACGTGTCATGTATTCCTCGTCTACACTTCAAATGAATGTAAATGCGACACTTCCTTGCAAGGAAATAGCGTCTACAGATGTCTACGTATCGTAGCAATAGAGTTCTTATGATTCTTATAACGCGATATTGCATCTCATATCTATGCTTCATGATAAGATATAATATTCATTGCGAAGTGTTATGCATTCCTCGTATACGATTCAAATGAATGTAAATGCGACACTTCCTTGCAAGGAAATAGCGTTTGCAGATTTCTACGTATCGTAGCAATAGAGTTCTTATGATTCTTAAAACGCGATATCGCATCTCATTTCCATCTTTCATGGTAAGATATAATATGATTTGCGAAGTGTTATGTATTCCTCGTCTACACTTCAAATGAATGTAAATACGACACTTCCTTGCTAGGAAATAGCGTTTGCAGATGTCTACCTACCGTAGCAATAGAGTTCTAATGCTTCTTAAAACGCGAAATCGCATCTCATTTCTATGTTTCATGGTAAGATATAGTATGATTTGCGAAGTGTTATGTATTCCTCGTCTACACTTCAAATGAATGTAAATGCGACACTTCCTTGCAAAGAAATAGCGTTTGCAGATGTCTACGTATCGTAGCAATAGAGTTCTTATGATTCTTAAAACGCGATATCGCATCTCATTTCCATCTTTCATGGTAAGATATAATATGATTTGCGAAGTGCTATGTATTCCTCGTCTACACTTCAAATGAATGTGAATGCGACACTTCCTCGCTAGTAAATAGCGTTTGCAGATGTCTACGTATCGCAGCAATAGATATGTAATGCTTCTTAAAACGCGATGTCGCATCTCATTTCTATGTTTCATGGCTAGATATAATATGATTTGCGAAGTGTTATGTATTCCTCGTCTACACTTCAAATGAATGTAAATGCGACACTTCCTTGCTAGGAAATAGCGTCTGCAGATGTCTAGGTATCGTAGCGATAGTGTTCTAATGCTTCCTAAAACGCGATATCGCATCTCATTTCTATGTTTCATGGTAAGATATAATATGATTTGCGAAGTGTTATGTATTCCTCGTCTACACTTCAAATGAATGTGAATGCGACACTTCCTCGCTAGGAAATAGCGTTTGCAGATGTCTACATATCGTAGCAATAGATTTCTAATCCTTCTTAAAACGCGATATCGCATCTCATTTCTATGTTTCATGGTAAGACATAATATGATTTGCGAAGTGTCATGTATTCCTCGTCTACACTTCAAATGAATGTAAATGCAACACTTCCTTGCAAGGAAATAGCGTTTGCAGATGTCTACATATCGTAGCAATAGATTTCTAAACCTTCTTAAAACGCGATATCGCATCTCATTTCTATGTTTCATGGTAAGACATAATATGATTTGCGAAGTGTCATGTATTCCTCGTCTACACTTCAAATGAATGTAAATGCAACACTTCCTTGCAAGGAAATAGCGTTTGCAGATGTTTACCCATCTTAGCAATAGAGTTCTAATGCTTCTTAAAACGCGATATCGCATCTCATTTCTATGTTTCATGGTAAGATATAATATGATTTGCGAAGTGTTATGTATTCCTCGTCTGCACTTCAAATGAATGTGAATGCGACACTTCCTCGCTAGTAAATAGCGTTTGCAGATGTCTACGTATCGCAGCAATAGATATGTAATGCTTCTTAAAACGCGATGTCGCATCTCATTTCTATGTTTCATGGCTAGATATAATATGATTTGCGAAGTGTTATGTATTCCTCGTCTACACTTCAAATGAATGTAAATGCGACACTTCCTTGCTAGGAAATAGCGTCTGCAGATGTCTAGGTATCGTAGCGATAGTGTTCTAATGCTTCCTAAAACGCGATATCGCATCTCATTTCTATGTTTCATGGCTAGATATAATATGATTTGCGAAGTGTTATGTATTCCTCGTCTACACTTCAAATGAATGTGAATGCGACACTTCCTCACTAGGAAATAGCGTTTGCAGATGTCCACATATCGTAGCAATAGATTTCTAATCCTTCTTAAAACGCAATATCGCATCTCATTTCTATGTTTCATGGTAAGACATAATATGATTTGCAAAGTGTCATGTCTTCCTCGTCTACACTTCAAATGAATGTGAATGCGACACTTCCTCGCTAGGAAATAGCGTTTGCAGATGTCTACATATCGTAGCAATAGATTTCTAATCCTTCTTAAAACGCGATATCGCATCTCATTTCTATGTTTCATGGTAAGACATAATATGATTTGCAAAGTGTCATGTATTCCTCGTCTACACTTCAAATGAATGTAAATGCAACACTTCCTTGCAAGGAAATAGCGTTTGCAGATGTTTACCTATCGTAGCAATAGAGTTCTAATGCTTCTTAAAACGCGATATCGCATCTCATTTCTATGTTTCATGGTAAGATATAATATGATTTGCGAAGTGTTATGTATTCCTCGTCTGCACTTCAAATGAATGTAAATGGGACACTTCCTTGCAAGGAAATAGCGTTTGCAGTTGTCTACCTATCGTAGCAATAGTGTTCTAATGCTTCTTAAAACGAGATTTCGCATCTCATTTCAATGTTTCATGGTAAGATATAATATGATTTGCGAAGTATTATGTATTCCTCGTCTACACTTCATATGAAAGTGAATGCGACACTTCCTCGCTAGGAAATAGCGTTTGCAGATGTCTACGTATCGTAGCAATAGATTTCTAATGCTTCTTAAAACGCGACATCGCATCTCATTTCTATGTTTCATGGTAAGATATAGTATGATTTGCGAAGTGTTATGTGTTCCTCGTATACACTTCAAATGAATGTAAATGGGACACTTCCTTGCAAGGAAATAGCGCTTGCAGATGTCTACGTATCGTAGCAATAGAGTTCTTATGATTCTTAATACATGATATCGCATCTCATTTCTATGTTTCATGGTAAGATATAATATGATTTGCGAGGTGTTATGTATTCCTCGTCTACACTTCAAATGAATGTAAATGCGACACTTCCTTGCAAGGAAATAGCGTTTGCAGATGTCTACCTATCGTAGCAATAGAGTTCTAATGCTTCTTAAAACGCGATACCGCATCTCATTTCTATGTTTCATATTAAGATATAATATGATTTGCGAAGTGTTATGTATTCCTCGTCTACACTTCAAATGAATGTGAATGCGACACTTCCTCGCTAGGAAGTAACGGTTGCAGATGTCTACGTATCGTAGCAATAGAGTTCTAATGCTTCTTAAAACGCGAAATCGCATCTCATTTCCATGTTTCATGGTAGGATATAATATGATTTGCGAAGTGTTATGTATTCCTCGTCTACACTTCAAATGAATGTAAATGCGACACTTCCTTGCAAAGAAATAGCGTTTGCAGATGTCTACATATCGTAGCAATAGATTTCTAAACCTTCTTAAAACGCGATATCGCATCTCATTTCTATGTTTCATGGTAAGACATAATATGATTTGCGAAGTGTCATGTATTCCTCGTCTACACTTCAAATGAATGTAAATGCAACACTTCCTTGCAAGGAAATAGCGTTTGCAGATGTTTACCCATCTTAGCAATAGAGTTCTAATGCTTCTTAAAACGCGATATCGCATCTCATTTCTATGTTTCATGGTAAGATATAATATGATTTGCGAAGTGTTATGTATTCCTCGTCTGCACTTCAAATGAATGTGAATGCGACACTTCCTCGCTAGTAAATAGCGTTTGCAGATGTCTACGTATCGCAGCAATAGATATGTAATGCTTCTTAAAACGCGATGTCGCATCTCATTTCTATGTTTCATGGCTAGATATAATATGATTTGCGAAGTGTTATGTATTCCTCGTCTACACTTCAAATGAATGTAAATGCGACACTTCCTTGCTAGGAAATAGCGTCTGCAGATGTCTAGGTATCGTAGCGATAGTGTTCTAATGCTTCCTAAAACGCGATATCGCATCTCATTTCTATGTTTCATGGCTAGATATAATATGATTTGCGAAGTGTTATGTATTCCTCGTCTACACTTCAAATGAATGTGAATGCGACACTTCCTCACTAGGAAATAGCGTTTGCAGATGTCCACATATCGTAGCAATAGATTTCTAATCCTTCTTAAAACGCAATATCGCATCTCATTTCTATGTTTCATGGTAAGACATAATATGATTTGCAAAGTGTCATGTCTTCCTCGTCTACACTTCAAATGAATGTGAATGCGACACTTCCTCGCTAGGAAATAGCGTTTGCAGATGTCTACATATCGTAGCAATAGATTTCTAATCCTTCTTAAAACGCGATATCGCATCTCATTTCTATGTTTCATGGTAAGACATAATATGATTTGCAAAGTGTCATGTATTCCTCGTCTACACTTCAAATGAATGTAAATGCAACACTTCCTTGCAAGGAAATAGCGTTTGCAGATGTTTACCTATCGTAGCAATAGAGTTCTAATGCTTCTTAAAACGCGATATCGCATCTCATTTCTATGTTTCATGGTAAGATATAATATGATTTGCGAAGTGTTATGTATTCCTCGTCTGCACTTCAAATGAATGTAAATGGGACACTTCCTTGCAAGGAAATAGCGTTTGCAGTTGTCTACCTATCGTAGCAATAGTGTTCTAATGCTTCTTAAAACGAGATTTCGCATCTCATTTCAATGTTTCATGGTAAGATATAATATGATTTGCGAAGTATTATGTATTCCTCGTCTACACTTCATATGAAAGTGAATGCGACACTTCCTCGCTAGGAAATAGCGTTTGCAGATGTCTACGTATCGTAGCAATAGATTTCTAATGCTTCTTAAAACGCGACATCGCATCTCATTTCTATGTTTCATGGTAAGATATAGTATGATTTGCGAAGTGTTATGTGTTCCTCGTATACACTTCAAATGAATGTAAATGGGACACTTCCTTGCAAGGAAATAGCGCTTGCAGATGTCTACGTATCGTAGCAATAGAGTTCTTATGATTCTTAATACATGATATCGCATCTCATTTCTATGTTTCATGGTAAGATATAATATGATTTGCGAGGTGTTATGTATTCCTCGTCTACACTTCAAATGAATGTAAATGCGACACTTCCTTGCAAGGAAATAGCGTTTGCAGATGTCTACCTATCGTAGCAATAGAGTTCTAATGCTTCTTAAAACGCGATACCGCATCTCATTTCTATGTTTCATATTAAGATATAATATGATTTGCGAAGTGTTATGTATTCCTCGTCTACACTTCAAATGAATGTGAATGCGACACTTCCTCGCTAGGAAGTAACGGTTGCAGATGTCTACGTATCGTAGCAATAGAGTTCTAATGCTTCTTAAAACGCGAAATCGCATCTCATTTCCATGTTTCATGGTAGGATATAATATGATTTGCGAAGTGTTATGTATTCCTCGTCTACACTTCAAATGAATGTAAATGCGACACTTCCTTGCAAAGAAATAGCGTTTGCAGATGTCTACGTATCGTAGCAATAGATATGGATTGCTTCTTAAGACGCGATATCGCATCCCATTTCTACGTTTCCTGGTAAGATATAATATGATTTGCGAAGTGTCAAGTATTCCTCGTCTAATATTCAAATGAGTGTAAATGCGTCACTTCCTAGCAAGGAAATAGCGTTTGCAGATGTCTACGTATCGTAGCAATAGATTTTTAGTGCTTCTTAAAACGCGATATCGCATCTCATTTCTATGTTTCATGGTAAGATATAATGTGATTTGCGAAGTGTTATGTATTCCTCGTCTACACTTCAAATGAATGTAAATGCGACACTTCTTTGCAAGGAAATAGCGTCTGCAGATGTCTACCTATCGTAGCAATAGAGTTCTTATAATTCTTAAAACGCGATATTGCATCTTATTTCTATGTTTCATGGTAAGATATAATATGATTTGCGAAGTGTCATGTATTCCTCGTCTACACTTCAAATGAATGTAAATGCGACACTTCCTTGCTAGGAAATAGCGTCTGCAGATGTCTAGGTATCGTAGCAATAGAGTTCCAATGCTTCTTAAAACGAGATATTGCATCTCATATCTATGTTTCATGATAAGATATGATATTCATTGCGAAGTGTTATGCATTCCTCGTCTACGATTCAAATGAATGTAAATGCGACGCTTCCTTGCAAGGAAATAGCGTTTGCAGTTGTCTACGTATCGTAGCAATAGAGTTCTTATGATTCTTAAAACGCGATATCGCATCTCATTTCTATGTTTCATGGTAAGATATAATATGATTTGCGAAGTGTTATGTATTCCTCGTCTACACTTCAAATGAATGTAAATGCGACACTTCCTTGCAAGGAAATAGCGTTTGCAGATGTCTACCTATCGTAGCAGTAGAGTTCTAATGCTTCTTAAAACGCGATATCGCATCTCATTTCTGTGTTTCATGGTAAGATATAATATGATTTGCGAAGTGTTATGTATTCCTCGCCTACACTTCAAATGAATGTAAATGCGACACTTCCTTGCAAAGAAATAGCGTTTGCGGATGTCTACGTATCGTAGCAATAGATTTTTAGTGCTTCTTAAAACGCGATATCGCATCTCATTTCTATGTTTCATGGTAAGATATAATATGATTTGCGAAGTGTCATGTATTCCTCGTCTACACTTCAAATGAATGTGAATGAGACACTTCCTTGATAGGAAATAGCGTTTGCAGATGTCTACGTATCGTAGCAATAGTGTTCTTATGATTCTTAAAACGCGATATCGCATCTCATTTCTATGTTTCATGGTAAGATATAATATGATTTGCGAAGTGTTATGTATTCCTCGTCTTCACTTCAAATGAATGTAAATGCGGCACTTCCTTGCTAGGAAATTGCGTCTGGAGATGTCTAGGTATCGTAGCGATAGCGTTCTAATGCTTCTTAAAACGCGATATCGCATCCCATTTATATGTTTCATGGTAAGATATAATATGATTTGCGAAGTGTTATGTATTCCTTGTCTACACTTCAAATGAATGTAAATGCGACACTTCCTTGCTAGGAAATAGCGACTGCAGATGTCTAGGTATCGTAGCGATAGAGTTCTAATGCTCCTTAAAAAGCGATATCGCATCTCATTTCTATGTTTCATGGTAAGATATAATATGATTTGCGAAGTGTTATGTATTCCTCGTCTACACTTCAAATGAATGTAAATGCGACACTTTCTTGCAAGGAAATAGCGTTTGCAGATGTCTACCTATCGTAGCAATAGGGTTCTAATGCTTCTTAAAACGCGATATCGCATCTCATTTCTATGTTTCATGATAAGATATAATATGATTTGCGAAGTGTTATGTATTCCTCGTCTACTCTTCAAATGAATGTAAATGCGACACTTCCTTGCTAGGAAATAGCGTCTGCAGATGTCTAGGTATCGTAGCGATAGAGTTCTAATGCTCCTTAAAACGCGATATCGCATCTCATTTCTATGTTTCATGGTAAGATATAATATGATTTGCGAAGTGTTATGTATTCCTCGTCTACACTTCAAATGAATGTAAATGCGACACTTCCTTGCAAAGAAATAGCGTTTGCAGATGTCTACCTATCGTAGCAATAGGGTTCTAATGCTTCTTAAAACGCGATATCGCATCTCATTTCTGTGTTTCATGGTAAGATATAATATGATTTGCGAAGTGTTATGTATTCCTCGCCTACACTTCAAATGAATGTAAATGCGACACTTCCTTGCAAGGAAATAGCGTCTACAGATGTCTACGTATCGTAGCAATAGAGTTCTTATGATACTTAAAACGCGATATTGCATCTTATTTCTATGTTTCATGGTAAGATATAATATGATTTGCGAGTTGTTATGTATTCCTCGCCTGCACTTCAAATGAATGTAAATGCGACACTTCCTCGCTAGGAAATAGCGTTTGCAGATGTCTACGTATCGTAGCAATAGATTTCTAATTCTTCTTAAAACGCGACATCGCATCTCATTTCTATGTTTCACGGTAAGATATAATATGATTTGCGAAGTGTTATGTATTCCTCGTCTACACTTCAAATGAATGTAAATGGGACACTTCCTTGCAAGGAAATAGCGTTTGCAGATGTCTACGTATCGTAGCAATAGAGTTCTTATGATTCTTAATACGCGATATCGCATCTCATTTCTATGTTTCATGGTAAGATATAATATGATTTGCGAGGTGTTATGTATTCCTCGTCTACACTTCAAATGAATGTAAATGCGACACTTCCTTGCAAGGAAATAGCGTTTGCAGATGTCTACCTATCGTAGCAATAGAGTTCTAATGCTTCTTAAAACGCGATACCGCATCTCATTTCTATGTTTCATGGTAAGATATAATATGATTTGCGAAGTGTTATGTATTTCTCGTCTACACTTCAAATGAATGTGAATGCGACACTTCCACGCTAGGAAATAGCGTTTGCAGATGTCTACATATCGTAGCAATAGATTTGTAATGCTTCTTAAAACGCGATATCGCATCTCATTTCTATGTTTCATGGTATGATATAATATGATTTGCGAAGTGTTATGTATTCCTCGTCTGCACTTCAAATGAATGTAAATGCGACACTTCCTCGCTAGGAAATAGCGTTTGCAGATGTCTACATATCGTAGAAATAGATTTCTAATCCTTCTTAAAACGCGATATCGCATCTCATTCCTATGTTTCATGGTAAGACATAATATGATTTGCAAAGTGTCATGTATTCCTCGTCTACACTTCAAATGAATGTAAATGCAACACTTCCTTGCAAGGAAATAGCGTTTGCATATGTCTACGTATCGTAGCAATAGCTTTCTAATGCTTCTTAAAACGCGATATCGCATCTCATTTCTATGCTTCATGGTAAGATATAACATGATTTGCGTAGTGTTATGTATTCCTCGTCTACACTTCAAATGAATGTGAATGCGATACTTCCACGCTAGAAAATAGCGTTTGCAGATGTCTACGTATCGTAGCAATAGCTTTCTAATGCTTCTTAAAACGCGATATCGCATCTCATTTCTATGTTTCATGGTAAGATATAACATGATTTGCGAAGTGTTATGTATTTCTCGCCTACACTTCAAATGAATGTGAATGCGATACCTCCTCGCTAGGTAATAGCGTTTGCAGATGTCTAAGTATCGTAGCAATAGCTTTCTAATGCTTCTTAAAACGCGATATCGCATCTCATTTCTATGTTTCATGGTAAGATATAATATGATTTGCGAAGTGTTATGTATTCCTCCTCTACACTTCAAATGAATGTAAATGCGACACTTCCTTGCAAGGAAATAGCGTTTGCAGTTGTCTACCTATCGTGGCAATAGTGTTCTAATGCTTCTTAAAACGAGATATCGCATCTCATTTCTATGTTTCATGGTAAGATATAATATGATTTGCGAAGTGTTATGTATTCCTCGACTACACTTCAAATGAATGTAAATGCGACACTTCCTTGCAAGGAAATAGCGTTTGCTGATGTCTACGTATCGAAGCAATAGAGTTCAAATGCTTCTTAAAACGAGATACTGCATCTCATATCTATGTTTCATGATAAGATATAATATTCGTTGCGAAGTGCTATGCATTCCTCGTATGCGACTCAAATGAATGTAAATGCGACACTTCCATGCAAGGAAATAGCGTTTGCAGTTGTCTACGTATCGTAGCAATAGAGTTCTTATGATTCTTAAAACGCGATATCGCATCTCATTTCTATGTTTCATGGTAAGATATAGTATGATTTGCGAAGTGTTATGTATTCCTCGTCTACACTTCAAATGAATGTGAATGCGACACTTCCTCGCTAGGAAATAGCGTTTGCAGATGTCTACGTATCGTAGCAATAGCTTTCTAATGCTTCTTAAAACGCGATATCGCATCTCATTTCTATGTTTCATGGTAAGATATAATATGATTTGCGAAGTGTTATGTATTCCTCCTGTACACTTCAAATGAATGTAAATGCGACACTTCCTTGCAAGGAAATAGCGTTTGCAGTTGTCTACCTATCGTAGCAATAGTGTTCTAATGCTTCTTAAAACGAGATATCGCATCTCATTTCTATGTTTCATGGTAAGATATAATATGATTTGCGAAGTGTTATGTATTCCTCGTCTACACATCAAATGAATGTAAATGCGACACTTCCTTGCAAGCAAATAGCGTTTGCTGATGTCTACGTATCGAAGCAATAGTGTTCAAATGCTTCTTAAAACGAGATATTGCATCCTATATCTATGTCTCATGATAAGATATAATATTCATTGCGAAGTGTTATGCATTCCTCGTATGCGATTCAAATGAATGTAAATGCGACACTTCCTTGCAAGGAAATAGCGTTTGCATATGTCTACGTATCGTAGCAATAGCTTTCTAATGCTTCTTAAAACGCGATATCGCATCTCATTTCTATGTTTCATGGTAAGATATAACATGATTTGCGTAGTGCTATGTATTCCTCGTCTACACTTCAAATGAATGTGAATGCGATACTTCCACGCTAGAAAATAGCGTTTGCAGATGTCTACGTATCGTAGCAATAGCTTTCTAATGCTTCTTAAAACGCGATATCGCATCTCATTTCTATGTTTCATGGTAAGATATAACATGATTTGCGAAGTGTTAGGTATTCCTCGTCTACACTTCAAATGAATGTAAATGCGGCACTTCCTTGCTAGGAAATAGCGTCTGGAGATGTCTAGGTATCGCAGCGATAGTGTTCTATTGCTTGTTAAAACGCGATATGGCATCTCATTTCTATGTTTCATGGTAAGATATAATATGTTTTGCGAAGTGTTATGTATTCCTCGTCTACTCTTCAAATGAATGTAAATGCGACACTTCCTTGCTAGGAAATAGCGTCTGCAGATGTCTAGGTATCGTAGCGATAGAGTTCTAATGCTCCTTAAAACGCGCTATCGCATCTCATTTCTATGTTTCATGGTAAGATATAATATGATTTGCGAAGTGTTATGCATTCCTCGTCTACACTTCAAATGAATGTAAATGCGACACTTCCTTGCAAGGAAATAGCGTTTGCAGATGTCTACCTATCGTAGCAGTAGAGTTCTAATGCTTCTTAAAACGCGATATCGCATCTCATTTCTGTGTTTCATGGTAAGATATAATATGATTTGCGAAGTGTTATGTATTCCTCGCCTACACTTCAAATGAATGTAAATGCGACACTTCCTTGCAAGGAAATAGCGTTTGCAGATGTCTACGTATCGTAGCAATAGATTTTTAGTGCTTCTTAAAACGCGATATCGCATCTCATTTCTATGTTTCATGGTAAGATATAATATAATTTGCGAAGTGTCATGTATTCCTCGTCTACACTTCAAATGAATGTGAATGCGACACTTCCTTGATAGGAAATAGCGTTTGCAGATGTCTACGTATCGTAGCAATAGTGTTCTTATGATTCTTAAAACGCGATATCGCATCTCATTTCTATGTTTCATGGTAAGATATAATATGATTTGCGAAGTGTTATGTATTCCTCGTCTACACTTCAAATGAATGTAAATGCGACACTTCCTTGCTAGGAAGTAGCTTTTGGAGATGTCTACGTATCGTAGCAATAGTGTTCTTATGATTCTTAAAACGCGATAACGCATCTCATTCCTATGTTTCATGGTAAGATATAATATGGTTTGCGAAGTGTTATGTATTCCTCGTCTACACTTCAAATGAATGTAAATGCGGCACTTCCTTGCTAGGAAATAGCGTCTGGAGATGTCTAGGTATCGTAGCGATAGTGTTCTATTGCTTCTTAAAACGCGATATCGCATCTCATTTCTATGTTTCATGGTAAGATATAATATGTTTTGCGAAGTGTTATGTATTCCTCGTCTACTCTTCAAATGAATGTAAATGCGACACTTCCTTGCTAGGAAATAGCGTCTGCAGATGTCTAGGTATCGTAGCGATAGAGTTCTAATGCTCCTTAAAACGCGCTATCGCATCTCATTTCTATGTTTCATGGTAAGATATAACATGATTTGCGAAGTGTTATGTATTCCTCGTCTACACTTCAAATGAATGTAAATGCGACACTTCCTTGCAAGGAAATAGCGTTTGCAGATGTCTACCTATCGTAGCAGTAGAGTTCTAATGCTTCTTAAAACGCGATATCGCATCTCATTTCTGTGTTTCATGGTAAGATATAATATGATTTGCGAAGTGTTATGTATTCCTCGCCTACACTTCAAATGAATGTAAATGCGACACTTCCTTGCAAAGAAATAGCGTTTGCAGATGTCTACGTATCGTAGCAATAGATTTTTAGTGCTTCTTAAAACGCGATATCGCATCTCATTTCTATGTTTCATGGTAAGATATAATATAATTTGCGAAGTGTCATGTATTCCTCGTCTACACTTCAAATGAATGTGAATGCGACACTTCCTTGATAGGAAATAGCGTTTGCAGATGTCTACGTATCGTAGCAATAGTGTTCTTATGATTCTTAAAACGCGATATCGCATCTCATTTCTATGTTTCATGGTAAGATATAATATGATTTGCGAAGTGTTATGTATTCCTCGTCTACACTTCAAATGAATGTAAATGCGACACTTCCTTGCTAGGAAATAGCGTCTGCAGATGTCTAGGTATCGTAGCGATAGAGTTCTAATGCTCCTTAAAACGCGATATCGCATCTCATTTCTATGTTTCATGGTAAGATATAATATGATTTGCGAAGTGTTATGTATTCCTCGTCTACACTTCAAATGAATGTAAATGCGTCACTTCCTTGCAAGGAAATAGCGTTTGCAGATGTCTACCTATCGTAGCAATAGGGTTCTAATGCTTCTTAAAACGCGATATCGCATCTCATTTCTATGTTTCATGGTAAGATATAATATGATTTGCGAAGTGTTATGTATTCCTCGTCTACTCTTCAAATGAATGTAAATGCGACACTTCCTTGCTAGGAAATAGCGTCTGCAGATGTCTAGGTATCGTAGCGATAGAGTTCTAATGCTCCTTAAAACGCGATATCGCATCTCATTTCTATGTTTCATGGTAAGATATAATATGATTTGCGAAGTGTTATGTATTCCTCGCCTACACTTCAAATGAATGTAAATGCGACACATCCTTGCAAGGAAATAGCGTCTACAGATGTCTACGTATCGTAGCAATAGAGTTCTTATGATACTTAAAACGCGATATTGCATCTTATTTCTATGTTTCATGGTAAGATATAATATGATATGCGAGGTGTTATGTATTCCTCGCCTACACTTCAAATGAATGTAAATGCGACACTTCCTCGCTAGGAAATAGCGTTTGCAGATGTCTACGTATCGTAGCAATAGATTTCTAATTCTTCTTAAAACGCGACATCGCATCTCATTTCTATGTTTCACGGTAAGATATAATATGATTTGCGAAGTGTTATGTATTCCTCGTCTACACTTCAAATGAATGTAAATGCGACACTTCCTTGCAAGGAAATAGCGTTTGCAGATGTCTACGTATCGTTGCAATAGTGTTCTTATGATTCTTAAAACGCGATAACGCATCTCATTTCTATGTTTCATGGTAAGATATAATATGATTTGCGAAGTGTTATGTATTCCTCGTCTACACTTCAAATGAATGTAAATGCGGCACTTCCTTGCTAGGAAATAGCGTCTGGAGATGTCTAGGTATCGTAGCGATAGCGTTCTAATGCTTCTTAAAACGCGGTATCGCATCTCATTTCTATGTTTCATGGTAAGATGTAATATGATTTGCGAAGTGTTATGTATTCCCCGTCTACACTTCAAATGAATGTAAATGCGACACTTCCTTGCTAGGAAATAGCGTCTGCAGATGTCTAGGTATCGTAGCGATAGAGTTCTAATGCTTCTTAAAACTCGAAATCGCATCTCATTTCTATGTTTCATGGTAAGATATAGCACGATTTGCGAAGTGCTATGTATTCCTCGTCTACACTTCAAATGAATGTAAATGCGACACTTCCTTGCAAAGAAATAGCGTTTGCAGATGTCTACGTATCGTAGCAATAGATTTTTAGTGCTTCTTAAAACGCGATATCGCATCTCATTTCTATGTTTCATGGTAAGATATAATATGATTTGTGAAGTGTCATGTATTCCTCGTCTACACTTCAAATGAATGTGAATGCGACACTTCCTTGCTAGGAAATAGCGTCTGCAGATGTCTACGTATCGTAGCAATAGAGTTCTTATAATTCTTAAAACGCGATATTGCATCTTATTTCTATGTTTCATGGTAAGATATAATATGATTTGCGAAGTGTCATGTATTCCTCGTCTACACTTCAAATGAATGTAAATGCGACACTTCCTTGCTAGGAAGTAGCGTTTGCAGATGTCTACGTATCGTAGCAATAGTGTTCTTATGATTCTAAAAACGGGATAACGCATCTCATTTCTATGTTTCATGGTAAGATATAATATGATTTGCGAAGTGTTATATGTTCCTCGTCTACACTTCAAATGAATGTAAATGCGGCACTTCCTTGCTAGGAAATAACGTCTGGAGATGTCTAGGTATCGTAGCGATAGCGTTCTAATGCTTCTTAAAACGCGATATCGCATCTCATTTCTATGTTTCATGGTAAGATATAATATGATTTGCGAAGTGTTATGTATTCCTCGTCTACACTTCAAATGAATGTAAATGCGACACTTCCTTGCGAGGAAATAGCGTCTGCAGACGTCTAGGTATCGTAGCGATAGTGTTCTAATGCGTCCTAAAACGCGATATCGCATCTCATTTCTATGTTTCATGGTAAGATATAATATGATTTGCGAAGTGTTATGTATTCCTCGTCTACACTTCAAATGAATGTGAATGCGACACTTCCTCGCTAGGAAATAGCGTTTGCAGATGTTTACCTATTAGGCAATAGAGTTCTAATGCTTCTTAAAACGCGATATCGCATCTCATTTCTATGTTTCATGGTAAGATATAATATGATTTGCGAAGTGTTATGTATTCCTCGTCTACACTTCAAATGAATGTAAATGCGACACTTCCTTGCAAGGAAATAGCGTTTGCAGATGTCTACCTATCGTAGCAATAGAGTTCTAATGCTTCTTATAACGCGATATCGCATCTCATTTCTATGTTTCATGGTAAGATGTAATATGATTTGCGAAGTGTTATGTATTCCTCGTCTACACTTCAAATGAATGTAAATGCGACACTTCCTTGCAAGGAAGTAGCGATTGCAGATGTCTACGTATCGAAGCAATAGAGTTCTAATGCTCCTTAAAACGCGATATCGCATCTCATTTCTATGTTTCATGGTAAGATATAATATGATTTGCGAAGTGTTATGTATTCCTCGTCCACACTTAAATGAATGTAAATGCGACACTTCCTTGCAAAGAAATAGCGTTTGCAGATGTCTACGTATCGTAGCAATAGATATGTAATGCTTCTTAAAACGCGATATCGCATCTCATTTCTACGTTTCATGGTAAGATATAATATGATTTGCGAAGTGTCATGTATTCCTCGTCTACTATTCAAATGAGTGTATATGCGACACTTCCTAGCAAGGAAATAGCGTTTGCAGATGTCTACGTATCGTAGCTATAGATTTCTAATGCTTCTTAAAAAGCGATATCGCATCTCATTTCTATGTTTCATGGTAAGATATAATATGATTTGCGAAGTGTTATGTATTCCTCGTCTACACTTCAAATGAATGTAAATGCAGCACTTCCTTGCTAGGAAATAGCGTCTGGAGATGTCTACGTATCGTAGCAATAGATTTTTAGTGCTTCTTAGAACGCGATATCGAATCTCATTTCTATGTTTCATGGTAAGATATAATGTGATTTGCGAAGTGTCATGTATTCCTCGTCTACACTTCAAATGAATGTAAATGCGACACTTCCTTGCAAGGAAATAGCGTCTACAGATGTCTACGTATCGTAGCAATAGAGTTCTTATGATTCTTAAAACGCGATATTGCATCTTATTTCTATGTTTCATGGTAAGATATAATATGATTTGCGAAGTGTCATGTATTCCTCGTCTACACTTCAAATGAATGTAAATGCGACACTTCCTTGCTAGGAAATAGCGTCTCCAGATGACTAGGTATCGTAGCTATAGAGTTCTAATGCTTCTTAAAACGAGATATTGCATCTCATATCTATGTTTCATGATAAGATATAATATTCATTGCGAAGTGTTATGCATTCCTCGTCTACGATTGAAATGAATGTAAATGCGACACTTCCTTGCAAGGAAATAGCGTTTGCAGTTGTCTACGTATCGTAGCAATAGAGTTCTTATGATTCTTAATACGCGATATCGCATCTCATTTCTATGTTTCATGGTAAGACATAATATGATTTGCGAAGTGTTATGTATTCCTCGTCTACACTTCAAATGAATGTAAATGCAACACTTCCTTGCTAGGAAATAGCGTCTGCAGATGTCTAGGTATCGTAGCGATAGAGTTCTAATGCTTCTTTAAACGCGATATCGCATCTCATTTCCATGTTTCATGGTAGGATATAATATGATTTGCGAAGTGTTATGTATTCCTCGTCCACACTTAAATGAATGTAAATGCGACACTTCCTTGCAAAGAAATAGCGTTTGCAGATGTCTACGTATCGTAGCAATAGATATGTAATGCTTCTTAAAACGCGATATCGCATCTCATTTCTACGTTTCATGGTAAGATATAATATGATTTGCGAAGTGTCATGTATTCCTCGTCTACTATTCAAATGAGTGTATATGCGACACTTCCTAGCAAGGAAATAGCGTTTGCAGATGTCTACGTATCGTAGCTATAGATTTCTAATGCTTCTTAAAAAGCGATATCGCATTTCATTTCTATGTTTCATGATAAGATATAATATGATTTGCGAAGTGTTATGTATTCCTCGTCTACACTTCAAATGAATGTAAATGCGACACTTCCTTGCAAGGAAATAGCGTTTGCAGATGTCTACCTATCGTAGCGATAGAGTTCTAATGCTTCTTAAAACGCTATATCGCATCTCATTTCTATGTTTCATGGTAAGATATAATATGATTTGCGAAGTGTTATGTATTCCTCGTCTACACATCAAATGAATGTAAATGCGACACTTCCTTGCAAGGAAATAGCGTTTGCAGATGTCTACCTATCGTAGCGATAGAGTTCTAATGCTTCTTAAAACGCTATATCGCATTTCATTCCTATGTTTCATGGTAAGATATAATATGATTTGCGAAGTGTTATATATTCCTCGTCTACACTTCAAATGAATGTAAATGCGACACTTCCTTGCAAGGAAATAGCGTTTGCAAATGTCTACGTATCGTAGCAATAGTGTTCTTATGATTCTAAAAACGCGATAACGCATCTCACTTCTATGTTTCATGGTAAGATATAATATGATTTGCGAAGTGTTATGTATTCCTCGTCTACACTTCAAATGAATGTAAATGCAGCACTTCCTTGCTAGGAAATAGCGTCTGGAGATGTCTACGTATCGTAGCAATAGATTTTTAGTGCTTCTTAGAACGCGATATCGAATCTCATTTCTATGTTTCATGGTAAGATATAATGTGATTTGCGAAGTGTCATGTATTCCTCGTCTACACTTCAAATGAATGTAAATGCGACACTTCCTTGCAAGGAAATAGCGTCTACAGATGTCTACGTATCGTAGCAATAGAGTTCTTATGATTCTTAAAACGCGATATTGCATCTTATTTCTGTGTTTCATGGTAAGATATAATATGATTTGCGAAGTGTCATGTATTCCTCGTCTACACTTCAAATGAATGTAAATGCGACACTTCCTTGCTAGGAAATAGCGTCTCCAGATGACTAGGTATCGTAGCAATAGAGTTCTAATGCTTCTTAAAACGAGATATTGCATCTCATATCTATGTTTCATGATAAGATATAATATTCATTGCGAAGTGTTATGCATTCCTCGTCTACGATTGAAATGAATGTAAATGCGACACTTCCTTGCAAGGAAATAGCGTTTGCAGTTGTCTACGTATCGTAGCAATAGAGTTCTTATGATTCTTAATACGCGATATCGCATCTCATTTCTATGTTTCATGGTAAGACATAATATGATTTGCGAAGTGTTATGTATTCCTCGTCTACACTTCAAATGAATGTAAATGCAACACTTCCTTGCTAGGAAATAGCGTCTGCAGATGTCTAGGTATCGTAGCGATAGAGTTCTAATGCTTCTTTAAACGCGATATCGCATCTCATTTCCATGTTTCATGGTAGGATATAATATGATTTGCGAAGTGTTATGTATTCCTCGTCTACACTTCAAATGAATGTAAATGCGACACTTCCTTGCAAAGAAATAGCGTTTGCAGATGTCTACGTATCGTAGCAATAGATATGTAATGCTTCTTAAGACGCGATATCGCATCCCATTTCTACATTTCATGGCAAGATATAATATGATTTGCGAAGTGTCAAGTATTCCTCGTCTACTATTCAAATGAGTGTAAATGCGTCACTTCCTAACAAGGAAATAGCGTTTGCAGATGTCTACGTATCGTAGCTATAGATTTCTAATGCTTCTTAAAACGCGATATTGCATCTCATTTCTATGTTTCATGGTAAGATATAATATGATTTGCGAAGTGTTACGTATTCCTCGTCTACACTTCAAATGAATGTAAATGCGACACTTCCTTGCTAGGAAATAGCGTTTGCAGATGTTTACCTATCGTATCAATGGTGTTCTAATGCTTCTTAAAACGCGATATCGCATCTCATTTCCATCTTTCATGGTAAGATATAATATGATTTGCGAAGTGTTATGTATTCCTCGTCTACACTTCAAATGAATGTGAATGCGACACTTCCTCGCTAGGAAATAGCGTTTGCAGATGTCTACGTATCGTAGCAATAGATATGTAATGCTTCTTAAAACGCGATGTCGCATGTCATTTCTATGTTTCATGGCTAGATATAATATGATTTGCGAAGTGTTATGTATTCCTCGTCTACACTTCAAATCAATGTAAATGCGACACTTCCTTGCTAGGAAATAGCGTCTGCAAATGTCTAGGTATCGTAGCGATAGTGTTCTAATGCTTCCTAAAACGCGATATCGCATCTCATTTCTATGTTTCATTGTAATATATAATATGATTTGCGAAGTGTTATGTATTCCTCGTCTACACTTCAAATGAATGTGAATGCGACACTTCCTCGCTAGGAAATAGCGTTTGCAGGTGTCTACATATCGCAGCAATAGATTTCTAACCCTTCGTAAAACGCGATATCGCATCTCATTTCTATGTTTCATGGTAAGATATAATATGATTTGCGAAGTGTTATGTATTCCTCGTCTGCACTTCAAATGAATGTAAATGCGACACTTCCTTGCAAGGAAATAGCGTTTGCAGATGTCTACGTATCGTAGCAATAGAGTTCTTATGATTCTTAATACGCGATATCGCATCTCATTTCTATGTTTCATGGTAAGGTACATTATGATTTGCGAAGTGTCATGTATTCCACGTCTACACTTCAGATGAATGTAAATGCGACACTTCCTTGCTAGGAAATAGCGTCTGCAGATGTCTAGGTATCGTAGCAATAGAGTTCAAATGCTTCTTAAAACGAGATATTGCATCTCATATCTATGTTTCATGATAAGATATAATATTCATTGCGAAGTGTTATGCATTCCTCGTATACGATTCAAATGAATGTAAATGCGACACTTCCTTGCAAGGAAATAGCGTTTGCAGTTTTCAACGTATCGTAGCAATAGAGTTCTTATGATTCTTAAAACGCGATATCGCATCTCATTTCCATCTTTCATGGTAAGATATAATATGATTTGCGAAGTGTTATGTATTCCTCGTCTACACTACAAATGAATGTGAATGCGACACTTCCTCGCTAGGAAATAGCGTTTGCAGATGTCTACGTATCGTAGCAATAGATATGTAATGCTTCTTAAAACGCGATGTCGCATATCATTTCTATGTTTCATGGCTGGATATAATATGATTTGCGAAGTGTTATGTATTCCTCGTCTACACTTCAAATGAATGTAAATGCGACACTTCCTTGCTAGGAAATAGCGTCTGCAGATGTCTAGGTATCGTAGCGATAGTGTTCTAATGCTTCCTAAAACGCGATATCGCATCTCATTTCTATGTTTCATGGTAAGACATAATATGATTTGCGAAGTGTCATGTATTCCTCGTCTACACTTCAAATGAATGTAAATGCAACACTTCCTTGCAAGGAAATAGCGTTAGCAGATGTTTACCTATCGTAGCAATAGAGTTCTAATGCTTCTTAAAACGCGATATCGCATCTCATTTCCATCTTTCATGGTAAGATATAATATGATTTGCGAAGTGTTATGTATTCCTCGTCTACACTTCAAATGAATGTGAATGCGACACTTCCTCGCTAGGAAATAGCGTTTGCAGATGTCTACGTATCGTAGCAATAGATATGTAATGCTTCTTAAAACGCGATGTCGCATCTCATTTCTATGTTTCATGGCTAGATATAATATGATTTGCGAAGTGTTATGTATTCCTCGTCTACACTTCAAATGATTGTAAATGCGACACTTCCTTGCTAGGAAATAGCGTCTGCAGATGTCTAGGTATCGTAGCGATAGTGTTCTAATGCTTCCTAAAACGCGATATCGCATCTCATTTCTATGTTTCATGGTAAGATATAATATGATTTGCGAAGTGTTATGTATTCCTCGTCTACACTTCAAATGAATGTGAATGCGACACTTCCTCGCTAGGAAATAGCGTTTGCAGATGTTTACCTATCGTAGCAATAGAGTTCTAATGCTTCTTAAAGCGCGATATCGCATCTCATTTCTATGTTTCATGGTAAGACATAATATGATTTGCGAAGTGTTATGTATTCCTCGTCTGCACTTCAAATGAATGTAAATGCGACACTTCCTTGCAAGGAAATAGCGTTTGCAGATGTCTACGTATCGTAGCAATAGAGTTCTTATGATTCTTAATACGCGATATCGCATCTCATTTCTATGTTTCATGGTAAGGTATAATATGATTTGCGAAGTGTCATGTATTCCTCGTCTACACTTCAAATGAATGTAAATGCGACACTTCCTTGCTAGGAAATAGCGTCTGCAGATGTCTAGGTATCGTAGCAATAGAGTTCAAATGCTTCTTAAAACGAGATATTGCATCTCATATCTATGTTTCATGATAAGATATAATATTCATTGCGAAGTGTTATGCATTCCTCGTATACGATTCAAATGAATGTAAATGCGACTCTTCCTTGCAAGGAAATAGCGTTTGCAGTTTTCTACGTATCGTAGCAATAGAGTTCTTATGATTCTTAAAACGCGATATCGCATCTCATTTCCATCTTTCATGGTAAGATATAATATGATTTGCGAAGTGTTATGTATTCCTCGTCTACACTTCAAATGAATGTGAATGCGACACTTCCTCGCTAGGAAATAGCGTTTGCAGATGTCTACGTATCGTAGCAATAGATATGTAATGCTTCTTAAAACGCGATGTCCCATCTCATTTCTATGTTTCATGGCTAGATATAATATGATTTGCGAAGTGTTATGTATTCCTTGTCTACACTTCAAATGAATGTAAATGCGACACTTCCTTGCTAGGAAATAGCGTTTGCAGATGTCTAGGTATCGTAGCGATAGTGTTCTAATGCTTCCTAAGACGCGATATCGCATCTCATTTCTATGTTTCATGGTAAGATACAATATGATTTGCGAAGTGTTATGTATTCCTCGTCTACACTTCAAATGAATGTAAATGCGACACTTCCTTGCTAGGAAATAGCGTTTGCAGATGTCTACCTACCGTAGCAATAGGGTTCTAATGCTTCTTAAAACGCGAAATCGCATCTCATTTCTATGTTTCATGGTAAGATATAGTATGATTTGCGAAGTGTTATGTATTCCTCGTCTACACTTCAAATGAATGTAAATGCGACACTTCCTTGCAAAGAAATAGCGTTTGCAGATGTCTACGTATCGTAGCAACAGATTTCTAATGCTTCTTAAAACGCGATATCGCATCTCATTTCTATGTTTCATGGTAAGGTATAATATGATTTGCGAAGTGTCATGTATTCCTCGTCTACACTTCAAATGAATGTAAATGCGACACTTCCTTGCTAGGAAATAGCGTCTGCAAATGTCTAGGTATCGTAGCAATAGAGTTCAAATGCTTCTTAAAACGAGATATTGCATCTCATATCTATGTTTCATGATAAGATATAATATTCATTGCGAAGTGTTATGCATTCCTCGTATACGATTCAAATGAATGTAAATGCGACACTTCCTTGCAAGGAAATAGCGTTTGCAGTTTTCTACGTATCGTAGCAATAGAGTTCTTATGATTCTTAAAACGCGATATCGCATCTCATTTCCATCTTTCATGGTAGGATATAATATGATTTGCGAAGTATTATGTATTCCTCGTCTGCACTTCAAATGAATGTAAATGCGACACATCCTTGCAAGGAAATAGCGTTTGCAGATGTCTACGTATCGTAGCAATAGAGTTCTTATGATTCTTAATACGCGATAATGCATCTCATTTCTATGTTTCATGGTAAGGTATAATATGATTTGCGAAGTGTCATGTATTCCTCGTCTACACTTCAAATGAATGTAAATGCGACACTTCCTTGCTAGGAAATAGCGTCTGCAGATGTCTAGGTATCGTAGCGATAGTGTTCTAATGCTTCCTAAAACGCGATATCGCATCTCATTTCTATGTTTCATGGTAAGATATAATATGATTTGCGAAGTGTTATGTATTCCTCGTCTGCACTTCAAATGAATGTAAATGCGACACTTCCTTGCAAGGAAATAGCGTTTGCAGATGTCTACGTATCGTAGCAATAGATATGTAATCCTTCTTAAAACGCGATATCGCATCTCATTTCTACGTTTCATGGTAAGATATAATATGATTTGCGAAGTGTCATGTATTCCTCGTCTACTATTCAAATGAGTGTAAATGCGACACTTCCTAGCAAGGAAATAGCGTTTGCAGATGTCTACGTATCGTAGCTATAGATTTCTAATGCTTCTTAAAAAGCGATATCGCATCTCATTTCTATGGTTCATGGTAAGATATAATATGATTTGCGAAGTGTCATGTATTCCTCGTCTACACTTCAAATGAATGTAAATGCGACACTTCCTTGCAACGAAATAGCGTTTGCAGATGTCTACGTATCGTAGCAATAGATATGTAATGCTTCTTAGGACGCGATATCGCATCCCATTTCTACGTTTCATGGTAAGATATAATATGATTTGCGAAGTGTCAAGTATTCCTCGTCTACTATTCAAATGAGTGTAAATGCGTCACTTCCTAGCAAGGAAATTGCGTTTGCAGATGTCTACGTATCGTAGCTATAGATTTCTAATGCTTCTTAAAACGCGATATTGCATCTCATTTCTATGTTTCATGGTAAGATATAATATGATTTGCGAAGTGTTACGTATTCCTCGTCTACACTTCAAATGAATGTAAATGCGACACTTCCTTGCTAGGAAATAGCGTTTGCAGATGTCTACCTACCGTAGCAATAGAGTTCTAATGCTTCTTAAAACGCGATATCGCATCTCATTTCTATGTTTCATGGTAAGATGTAATATGATTTGCGAAGTGTTATGTATTCCTCGTCTACACTTCAAATGAATGTGAATGCGACACTTCCTCGCTAGGAAATAACGGATGCAGATGTCTACGTATCGTAGCAATAGAGTTCAGATGATTCTTAAAACGCGATATCGCATCTCATTTCTATGTTTCATGGTAAGATATAATATGATTTGCGAAGTGTTATGTATTCCTCGTCTACACTTCAAATGAATGTAAATGCGACACTTCCTTGCTAGGAAATAGCGTCTGCAGATGTCTAGGTATCGTAGCGATAGTGTTCTAATGCTTCCTAAAACGCGATATCGCATCTCATTTCTATGTTTCATGGTAAGATATAATATGATTTGCGAAGTGTTATGTATTCCTCGTCTACACTTCAAATGAATGTAAATACGACACTTCCTTGCTAGGAAATAGCGTTTGCAGATGTCTACCTACCGTAGCAATAGAGTTCTAATGCTTCTTAAAACGCGAAATCGCATCTCATTTCTATGCTTCATGGTAAGATATAGTATGATTTGCGAAGTGTTATGTATTCCTCGTCTACACTTCAAATGAATGTAAATGCGACACTTCTTTGCAAAGAAATAGCGTTTGCAGATGTCTACGTATCGTAGCAACAGATTTCTAATGCTTCTTAAAACGCGATATCGCATCTCATTTCTATGTTTCATGGTAAGATATAATATGATTTGCGAAGTGTTATGTATTCCTCGTCTACACTTCAAATGAATGTGAATGCGACACTTCCTCGCTAGGAAATAGCGTTTGCAGATGTTTACCTATCGTAGCAATAGAGTTCTAATGCTTCTTAAAACGCGATATCGCATCTCATTTCTATGTGTCATGGTAAGATATAATATGATTTGCGAAGTGTTATGTATTCCTCGTCTGCACTTCAAATGAATGTAAATGCGACACTTCCTTGCAAGGAAATAGCGTTTGCAGATGTCTACGTATCGTAGCAATAGATATGTAATCCTTCTTAAAACGCGATATCGCATCTCATTTCTACGTTTCATGGTAAGATATAATATGATTTGCGAAGTGTCATGTATTCCTCGTCTACTATTCAAATGAGTGTAAATGCGACACTTCCTAGCAAGGAAATAGCGTTTGCAGATGTCTACGTATCGTAGCTATAGATTTCTAATGCTTCTTAAAAAGCGATATCGCATCTCATTTCTATGTTTCATGGTAAGATATAATATGATTTGCGAAGTGTCATGTATTCCTCGTCTACACTTCAAATGAATGTAAATGCAACACTTCCTTGCAAGGAAATAGCGTTTGCAGATGTTTACCTATCGTAGCAGGAGTGTTCTAATGCTTCTTAAAACGCGATATCGCATCTCATTTCTATGTTTCATGGTAAGATATAATATGATTTGCGAAGTGTTATGTATTCCTCGTCTACACTTTAAATGAATGTAAATGCGACACTTCCTTGCAAGGAAATAGCGTCTGCAGATGTCTACGTATCGTAGCAATAGAGTTCTTATGATTCTTAAAACGCGATATTGCATCTTATTTCTATGTTTCATGGTAAGATATAATATGATTTGCGAAGTGTCATGTATTCCTCGTCTACACTTCAAATGAATGTAAATGCGACACTTCCTTGCTAGGAAATAGCGTCTGCAGATGTCTAGGTATCGTAGCAATAGAGTTCAAATGCTTCTTAAAACGAGATATTGCATCTCATATCTATGTTTCATGATAAGATATAATATTCATTGCGAAGTGTTATGCATTCCTCGTATACGATTCAAATGAATGTAAATGCGACACTTCCTTGCAAGGAAATTGCGTTTGCAGTTTTCTACGTATCGTAGCAATAGAGTTCTTATGATTCTTAAAACGCGATATCGCATCTCATTTCCATCTTTCATGGTAAGATATAATATGATTTGCGAAGTGTTATGTATTCCTCGTCTACACTTCAAATGAATGTGAATGCGACACTTCCTCGCTAGGAAATAGCGTTTGCAGATGTCTACGTATCGTAGCAATAGATATGTAATGCTTCTTAAAACGCGATGTCGCATCTCATTTCTATGTTTCATGGCTAGATATAATATGATTTGCGAAGTGTTATGTATTCCTCGTCTACACTTCAAATGAATGTAAATGCGACACTTCCTTGAGAGGAAATAGTGTCTGCAGATGTCTAGGTATCGTAGCGATAGTGTTCTAATGCGTCCTAAAACGCGATATCGCATCTCATTTCTATGTTTCATGGTAAGATATAATATGATTTGCGAAGTGTTATGTATTCCTCGTCTGCACTTCAAATGAATGTAAATGCGACACTTCCTTGCAAGGAAATAGCGTTTGCAGATGTCTACGTGTCGTAGCAATAGATATGTAATGCTTCTTAAAACGCGATATCGCATCTCATTTCTACGTTTCATGGTAAGATATAATATGATTTGCGAAGTGTCATGTATTCCTCGTCTACTTTTCAAACGAGTGTAAATGCGACACTTCCTAGCAAGGAAATAGCGTTTGCAGATGTCTACGTATCGTAGCTATAGATTTCTAATGCTTCTTAAAAAGCGATATCGCATCTCATTTCTATGTTTCATGGTAAGATATAATATTCATTGCGAAGTGTTATGCATTCCTCGTCTACGATTCAAATGAATGTAAATGCGACACTTCCTTGCAAGGAAATAGCGTTTGCAGTTGTCTACGTATCGTAGAAATAGAGTTCTTATGATTCTTAAAACGCGATATCGCATCTCATTTCTATCTTTCATGGTAAGATATAATATGATTTGCGAAGTGTTATGTATTCCTCGTCTACACTTCAAATGAATGTGAATGCGACACTTCCTTGCTAGGAAATAGCGTTTGCAGATGTCTACGTATCGTAGCAATAGTGATCTTATTATTCTTAAAACGCGATATCGCATCTCATTTCTATGTTTCATGGTAAGATATAATATGATTTGCGAAGTGTTATATATTCCTCGTCTACACTTCAAATGAATGTAAATGCTATACTTCCTTGCTAGGAAGTAGCGTTTGCAGATGTCTACGTATCGTAGCAATAGTGTTCTTATGATTCTTAAAACGCGATAACGCATCTCATTTCTATGTTTCATGGTAAGATATAATATGATTTGCGAAGTGTTATGTATTCCTCGTCTGCACTTCAAATGAATGTAAATGCGACACTTCCTTGCAAGGAAATAGCGTTTGCAGATGTCTACGTATCGTAGCAATAGAGTTCTTATGATTCTTAAAACGCGATATCGCATTTCATTTCTATGTTTCATGGTAAGATATAATATGATTTGCGAAGTGTTATGTATTCCTCGTCTACACTTCAAATGAATGAAAATGCGACACTTCCTTGCTAGGAAATAGCGTCTGCAGATGTCTAGGTATCGTAGCGATGGAGTTCTAATGCTTCTTAAAACGCGGTATCGCATTTCATTTCTATGTTTCATGGTAAGATATAATATGATTTGCGAAGTGTTATGTATTCCTCGTCTACACTTCAAATGAATGTAAATGCGACACAACCTTGCAAGGAAATAGCGTTTGCAGATGTCTACCTATCGTAGCGATAGAGTTCTAATGCTTCTTAAAACGCTATATCGCATTTCATTTCTATGTTTCATGGTAAGATATAATATGATTTGCGAAGTGTTATGTATTCCTCGTCTACACTTCAAATGAATGTAAATGCGACACTTCCTTGCAAGGAAATAGCGTCTGCAGATGTCTACGTATCGTAGCAATAGAGTTCTTATGATTCTTAAAACGCGATATTGCATCTTATTTCTATGTTTCATGGTAAGATATAATATGATTTGCGAAGTGTCATGTATTCCTCGTCTACACTTCAAATGAATGTAAATGCGACACTTCCTTGCTAGGAAATAGCGTCTGCAGATGTCTAGGTATCGTAGCAATAGAGTTCTAATGCTTCTTAAAACGAGATATTGCATCTCATATCTATGTTTCATGATAAGATATAATATTCATTGCGAAGTGTTATGCATTCCTCGTCTACGATTCAAATGAATGTAAATGCGACACTTCCTTGCAAGGAAATAGCGTTTGCAGTTGTCTACGTATCGTAGAAATAGAGTTCTTATGATTCTTAAAACGCGATATCGCATCTCATTTCTATCTTTCATGGTAAGATATAATATGATTTGCGAAGTGTTATGTATTCCTCGTCTACACTTCAAATGAATGTGAATGCGACACTTCCTTGCTAGGAAATAGCGTTTGCAGATGTCTACGTATCGTAGCAATAGTGATCTTATGATTCTTAAAACGCGATATCGCATCTCATTTCTATGTTTCATGGTAAGATATAATATGATTTGCGAAGTGTTATATATTCCTCGTCTACACTTCAAATGAATGTAAATGCTATACTTCCTTGCTAGGAAGTAGCGTTTGCAGATGTCTACGTATCGTAGCAATAGTGTTCTTATGATACTTAAAACGCGATAACGCATCTCATTTCTATGTTTCATGGTAAGATATAATATGATTTGCGAAGTGTTTTGTATTCCTCGTCTACACTTCAAATGAATGTAAATGCAGCACTTCCGTGCTAGGAAATAGCGTCTGGAGATATCTACGTATCGTAGCAATAGATTTTTAGTGCTTCTTAAAACGCGATATCGAATCTCATTTCTATGTTTCATGGTAAGATATATAGTGATTTGCGAAGTGTCATGTATTCCTCGTCTACACTTCAAATGAATGTAAATGCGATACTTCCTTGCAAGGAAATAGCGTCTACAGATGTCTACGTATCGTAGCAATAGAGTTCTTATGATTCCTAAAACGCGATATTGCATCTTATTTCTATGTTTCATGGTAAGATATAATATGATTTGCGAAGTGTCATGTATTCCTCGTCTACACTTCAAATGAATGTAAATGCGACACTTCCTTGCTAGGAAATAGCGTCTCCAGATGACTAGGTATCGTAGCAATAGAGTTCTAATGCTTCTTAAAACGAGATATTGCATCTCATATCTATGTTTCATGATAAGATATAATATACATTGCGAAGTGTTATGCATTCCTCGTCTACGATTGAAATGAATGTAAATGCGACACTTCCTTGCAAGGAAATAGCGTTTGCAGTTGTCTACGTATCGTAGCAATAGAGTTCTTATGATTCTTAATACGCGATATCGCATCTCATTTCTATGTTTCATGGTAAGACATAATATGATTTGCGAAGTGTTATGTATTCCTCGTCTACACTTCAAATGAATGTAAATGCAACACTTCCTTGCTAGGAAATAGCGTCTGCAGATGTCTAGGTATCGTAGCGATAGAGTTCTAATGCTTCTTTAAACGCGATATCGCATCTCATTTCCATGTTTCATGGTAGGATATAATATGATTTGCGAAGTGTTATGTATTCCTCGTCTACACTTCAAATGAATGTAAATGCGACACTTCCTTGCAAAGAAATAGCGTTTGCAGATGTCTACGTATCGTAGCAATAGATATGTAATGCTTCTTAAGACGCGATATCGCATCCCATTTCTACGTTTCATGGTAAGATATAACATGAATTGCGAAGTGTCAAGTATTCCTCGTCTACTATTCAAATGAGTGTAAATGCGTCACTTCCTAGCAAGGAAATAGCGTTTGCAGATGTCTACGTATCGTAGCTATAGATTTCTAATGCTTCTTAAATCGCGATATTGCATCTCATTTCTATGTTTCATGGTAAGATATAATATGATTTGCGAAGTGTTACGTATTCCTCGTCTACACTTCAAATGAATGTAAATGCGACACTTCCTTGCTAGGAAATAGCGTTTGCAGATGTTTACCTATCGTAGCAATAGAGTTCTAATGCTTCTTAAAACGCGATATCGCATCTCATTTCTATGTTTCATGGTAAGATATAATATGATTTGCGAAGTGTTATGTATTCCTCGTCTACACTTCAAATGAATGTGAATGCGACACTTCCTCGCTAGGAAATAGCGTTTGCAGATGTCTACGTATCGTAGCAATAGATATGTAATGCTTCTTAGAACGCGATGTCGCATGTCATTTCTATG